>NW_020271856.1:578326-724778 GCF_003268045.1 Sipha flava | reverse complement strand
GGGGGGGTATAAATAAAAAGTTCAAAGTATACTTAGTTATAATTTTTCCATCTCAAAAAACTGTCGTTATTCATAACCAAATAATCAAAATACAAGTGTTTGATAGAAACATAAACTTTTATTACATAAATTTATAATTAAACATATTTGTAAATATAATTTTTGTAATTACAATAACTGAAGACGTCTGGGGTGTTTATTAGCATATGCATCAACTACTTCTTCAGATTTTATAATTATTTCAGGGTGTATACAATGCTAATCCGTTTAATCGATGGTATCATATTATCATGTATATTGATATATTTCAGTATTTCACCGAGTGCCCGTGCGTGAAAAATAAGAGGGTCTACAATATTAAATAAAGTATAAAATACGGTGAATGGGGAGGGGCACGGGCCCCATGGGCTCACCCCTTAAATACATCCCTGATTATAATCATTATTATCAATAGGTACCTAGGTGTTTAATGTTTATTGTAGTAATGTAGTGTACCATTAAGCAGTATTTATGTAAATGTACAATATTTAATGATAGTTAATCACTAAAATTTTACGCAAAAAAAAAAAAAAATTAATATTGCTCTGTAGGTATCAGGATGAATACAGAATACATAAAAAATTATTTCAAGTTAACAATATTGTTTTCCATATAATATTAATTTGATGATTTTTATTATTCTATAAGTAGTTACGACTTAACGGGTTCTATGAGTGAAGTATTGACTATTGAGCGTATGAGTTACGTGTGTATACTAAAATCAAATACTTACTATATTTGGAAATTCCATAGAAAAATAAGAAATTAAGTTTAAAAATAACAAAACTTATTTCCTGACATGAAAATACAAACAAAATGTCATACCAAGAAATAATAATTACTTATTAATAATACACGAAATATGATTATGAATAGAAAATCTCTATGTATAAAAGAAAGTCAGGTTATTTACAGAATTTATAATTCAAGAACGGCTGGACCAATTTTGAAGATCTCTGATTTGTTGGATTCGTCTCTATACAAGAATAAAAATAACTCTAATCTTGGCAAGAATACAGACAATTAACTAGATAAGATAAAATATGACAACAAATCTATCTAGATAAGTCCCAACACTGTAGGCTAATGTTTCTCGTTTATTTCAAATATTTTTATTTTTTTATTTTTTATGGAAGTTTTTTTAATATAAAAGAAATAGTAAATTTCTCATATAGTTGACTCACAGGTAGTACATCAAGTTTGTATATACTTTTTGTTTGAAAATCCAATTTTATCTTTTTTACTTAGGCAAATACTAATGACTTTGTTTTGCTATGTATTCAGTGGTCTTAGTGTATTATCAGTAGCACCCCCCCCCAAACTATAATTCTATATTGGAAAATCAATTGATAAAGAAACATGTTTATAATTCTCAGGTTATCTTAAGAGATTCAATTTTGTATATTGTAACATTTAAACATGATTGTCCTTAACCGCGTTGTAATGTTTAAAATATGTATGACATCTCATATTATAATCGAAAATCAGACCTAAATATTTGACTTAAGTGACTATTTATTTTGGAGTATATTGAATTATTATTTAGTTATTTTTAACAGTTTTACTGATAAGTTATCAGGACCTGTTTTTGTGTCATATTTTAAGTTATTTATTAGTTTTATAACTTAAATTATATTAATATTGATTAAAAAAAAAAAAAGTCAACATTTGTTTTGGTAATTGTGTTTTTGTATTTTCAATATTATTTAAGTTTTTGGATAAATTTATACCAATTGTAGAAAAGAAGTCTTTAAATGCATTACATGCTAAACTAGGTTCCTTTTGAACGTCAATTATTTTACTATCAATTTTTAAATATTTTATATTATCTTTATTTATTGCCGTTTTTCTTGCGATTTCATTTATTATATTGCAAATGTTAAACACATTACACAATAGGAGCTATACTTTCAAATAGTACTCTTCTGATACATATATTGATAAAAATTAACTTCTAAAGTTGTATAAGATATTTTAATTCATTGAAAATAATTTCAAACATTAAAATAGGCTTGTCAAAAACACACTCGAACACTGAGTTTACCATAATAATGTTTTCGCTATAATTAAACAAATATATCTACATATATATACATATTTTTACATCAATTTTAAATTAAAATGGTCGGTGTTGATTTTGAAAATAATTTAATTAAAGCTAATTTAGTTTTTTTAACAAAATAATAAATATTACATTATTACTTCAATATATTTTCGAAATAAATTAATTTATATTTACTAAATACATCAAAATATGTGTTTGTAATAGCTAAACAATACGTGTAGGTAGTCTTTATTTAACTTAATGTCACTTTTATAGAACAAATATTCTGGCACATATAAAAGTGATGTGTTATTCCAATTAATTCGCAAATTATTTGGTATCATAGTCGTAAAACGATTTCGCGAGCAACTTATTGAACCTATCATTGCAATAAAAATACCAGTGTTATACTGTTACAGTACGGTGGCGCCGATCATCCTGCGTTCTTAAGCCTTCTTCTATTAATTGTCCTCCAGTAGTTTAGAAACAAAACTAATGTCCTTTTATTATACAATATATACAATATGACATTTCGAGCTACGTTCAAAGTAGGTGGAAAGTTTAGAATTTCAATGCATGTAGTAATGCGTAGATAGGAAGCCCCACATTGTTTTACGAAACATAATTTATAATCGGTTAACGGAATTTATCACCCAACTAAACTCATTGGATGATCGTTATCTTACCTCGATTTTATATACACTATTATGTAGAATTAGTTTTTATGCGTGTATATTTCATTTTCATGTATGTTGATATGAATTTAAAATCAACTATGTTTTGTTCATTCCAGTTATATAATCATATGTTCAATGTCTTCTGATGGGAAGATAAGGGCAAATCTTCATCAAAAATATAAATATTTCAGTTAGATTATAGTTTTATAAGTTTAGTAGGTTATAATATAGGTGTATTAGTTACAGTTTTTACAAAATTACAAAATTAAATAAATTAAATTAAATAATAATTTCAATACCTTAGTATGCAACTATAATGTATGTGCCTCTTATTCAAAATCTTACCAAAAATCGAAAAAATTCTTTACAGTTACAATATTTGATACATCAAATCATTTTTAAACGTTATTAACAGGGCTAGGATTTGTATGCAATAAAAAATTGTAAAATATGCATTTTATTTACCAAAATATGCATTTAAATTTTTATAAGATAAACATAAAAATATAGTTAAAAAAAAAAATTTGTTTATTGAAATACATCAGTGGTTAGATTTTTTTTCTTAACCCTACAATGCATGATTTTTTTTATTTTTCATTATTTAATTTTTTTGGGTTGTTATATTAGTCCTAATGAAGGAGAAATTCCTAAAAAAAAATTGGTATTTTAAGTCTCTAAAAAACCAATTTTTTAGTTTGTTGCCTGTGAGCAACGCTATGTATTTACGTACAACATAATTATTTATTAAATTTATAAAAGTAATTTATTCATATACCTATCTTGAAAAGTTATATCGTTTATTCATTAACTATAAATATAAGAAAATAATTGATTAACTTACCAATAACAAAACAAAGTATACATTTTTAAAAATGTAACTTAATATAATATAATTGAAAAATAAAATAAAACAAAAATAATTTAAAATAAATTTTATGTTTGACAAAAATAACCAAGTCTTATACTTTAATCAGCAGGTCTAAAATTAAATAAGAAGTATTAATATTAAATTATAAATATTAATTACAAAATATACTAAAAACATCAATTTTTCGCATTCTTATAATCGAAATATGTAATAGTATTCATTTTATTCAATATATGCAATAATATGCATTATATCTAAAATATGCAAAAACATGCAAAATAAAAATACCACCATGTATCTCATCATGAGGTGATTCGTGAACATTACTGACAAAATCAATAATCAGAAGTCGCAAAAAAAACATGGTGTTGCATACAAATCCTAGCCCTGGTTATTAATATATTATATTTATAAAATTAATTAGGTGTAGCTTTTTGGGTTTCTACTAAGTATGCTTATAATTTAGTTACTATATTGTGTACAATTACTTATATGTGTATTCTAGACAAATCTGTATTTTCTTATTTACTATTATTATAAGTAAGTACAATAGAATCACAGTATGATTGTATATTCACATATACTCGTATTATGTAGGTAAACTAAGAGTAAACAAAATAAAGGAATATTCCAGGCGTACAGCCTCAAATATTTTAGTAACAGTAAAATTTTAGTCAAAAGTATGCTAGTTAATTACTGTAATATAAATGAAAAAATATTAATATTAATTAAATATTTAAAAACTATTCACTGTGCAAAAATATGCTTTGTGTTGGCAGGTGAACGAATAATAGCACTGGTAAAACATTGTCTCTTGACGCAAAATATCTTAATGTATTACTTTCAAAAGCGAATATGACATTTATATAATGAAAAACGTTAGTAAAATTAATTTGACATTTCCTTATTCCATTTAAAATATTAAATGATTTACATAATATTTTATAATTCCATAGATGATCACAGTAGACATTTTTTTCTAAATCTATAATCATTTTTGTTATTTTATATAAAAATTGTATTTTGCATCAACATTTATTTTCATTATTTTCGCATAAATGCTGATGATTTTTAGATTTTTAGTAAATATTTTTCTGAAGAGCAGTTAACTCGTGTTATTTTTTTGAAAGTAGGCCCTTAATAATCCCGATATTTTTTTGTGGAAAAATGGTTAAACGTTTACAATTGTTCAAAGAATTCAAAATGTTATTTAGTACATTTTCAGTATACTGAAATCCTCGGATAGTGTCGAGTACAACTTGTTGTTTCTGAAAATTAATTTAACCATATTTTAAAACATCTGAAGTACAATTATTAATATATAATTATTTGATTATGATTATTTGATAACTATTACAAACTCGATGAATGGAATGAATCTCATTAAAATAATATTTGGACTATATATTACACCGTACAGTGCATGCAAGTTATTTTGAGACGCGGTTCGATCCACGCAATGTGTAGAAATTGAGTGGTTTTTATTTATTCATATTTTCATTTTATTTCCCGTTTGTTTTGCTGGAACAAGTCAAATCCGACTTCATAATACAACCCAAGGAATGTTAACGTTCTGTAATGGTTTGAAAGTTGTTGGTCGACGCACGCATCTACGACGGACCGCGGAGAAAACGATAAGATCCGAGAAGGAGGATTGGAACGTCGACGAACGAACAGAACGGGATAGAAAAAGAAAAGAAAAAACCAAAAATAAAACAAAATACAAGGCAGTATTACAAACCCAGCTGACAATATCCCACGACCTTTACCGCGACTAATGGCTCCGTTTCGTCGTCGTACATCGGTTTGTTTGCGGTGATCGATAAGTTATCTGCCGGGGCGATAGAGTGGTGTACAGTGGTTGTTATTATTTGTCCACGAAGGACCACGTACAAGGGATTTGTGTGCGTGGTCGTATACAAGAGCAAATAGCGTCTCGTGAGGTGTAGGTATATAAAACGCGAATTAAATTGCTTTTACCAAAGAAAACAAAAATCACCGGAAGTACTGATGCTGGTTGGATGAGGAAAAATGAAGAAATGGTGGAGGAAAAAGTTTTGCTGTTTTTCGAAACGCGATTCAACGCCACCGCTGCCGTGAAATATCATTGTATATTAAATTGTGTTTCTATTTGGTGTACGTGTACACCGTAGTCCGTATTTTGTCGTGTACAGGATGACTATATAATAACATATACAACGTATATTTATACTTAATGTTCTAACTCTGTCGACGTTGCCTACGTTTTTCGTGTGTCGCATCAAATGTTTAAGACGACAACGCATTCGCTTTCTACAACAACAAAAACGATAATAATCAGAGCACTCGTGGAACACTGATGAAAATAGTAAACTAAAAATTTGTCTTACGTAATAAGTAGAGGCGTATTTACATATATCTCACGGGTAGGCCTCTGGAAATTTGTTGCTCTGTAAAACTTAAATAATATACCACACTAACTGAATTATTATTTAATTACCAACTATAAAATATTTATTAATTAGGTAAGTATGCAAAACAAATTTTATTTAAATACTGAAACACAATTAAAATAATTTTTATTAATGATTAATAACAAAATATATTCTTCAAACCTGTCACTGCGGGCACATGTGTATAATGCTTCATATAAATACGCCATTGAATAAAAAGCTTTCAAACCTACGATTTTTAACGGCCTATTTTCCGAATTTTAGATTTATAATATTATTTCTCCCGTTTTATCATTATTTTTTCCTAAAAATTTAAATATTAAGCATTAAATTTGTTTCTATTCATGAATTCGATGATTTCCATTAAAATGATAGAAAAATCCACGAACATGATTTTTCCTGTTTTTTATCTATTCGTTCATAAATAATAATTTAATATACTTATACATTTTTTTTGGATTTTTACATATGAAATAAATTAAAAATATTTAAATTTTTTTTTTTTTTAATTTTTCAAGTTTTAGAGCATTTTATGCTTTTACCGTCTTCACAAGTGTCAAAGAAGACTAATTAAAATATTATACAAATTCCCATTATTTCCAACCACCTAAAGCCATGTCCCCATAAATTTTTTTTTTCATAATCCAATATTGTTTTGACTGCGGTCGGTAAGAAGATTTCGTTAATTGTACATTTATTATTATTTGACACTATATAACTATGTTTTTAAGTTTCTAAGTAATCCACTTTTCTAATAAATTATAATTTAGAAAATATTAGCATAATTTATTTTTCGACTATTTTTTTTATTTCAGACTGAAGAAAATACTATTACTAACTTTACATGTTCACTGCATTATCAATTAATACATTTTGTACTAAAAATGTCAAATTTTTTTAATATTATACTATATTCTTCACATTAATGTTTTTTGTAAAATATATTAACTAAACCCCGTCAATACACGTTACGCTTTAAAATATATTTATTCATATAGTTGTATAACAGTTAGCAGTGGCGTATTTACAAACAATTTGGGGGAGGGGGGTGTCATCATACATTTTTTTATAAATTAATATAAAATGATCAAAATTAAATTTTTATCTGTTTTATTATCTTCTTATTGAAAAATGTAATTTCATTAATTATAACCTATATAATAAATCCTAGCCTCTCTCTTTTATTTTCCAATTCGTCAATAGTTCTATCAGTAGTAATATTTATATCTAGATGAATCGATAACATGGTAAGTTCATTAAGTCTTTTTTGAAACAAAATGCGATCTTCATCCAACATCTTCACAATTAGTAGACAATAATTATCGGCGAACTACAGGCTTCAATATAAGAATTATATTTTATCAATTAAAAATATATGTCAGCAAAGAGCTGCACTGTTAGTATATTGTAAAAAAAAAAAATTTTAAAATAAGATAAAATTTGTAAACTTTCCAATGCTTTCAAAAGTTTCCAGCTACTACTTATCAACAAATGTATTTGATATTTTAATTTAACTACTAATAGGTATGAAGTAATAGGTAATTCTGCGGACGCCGGCGGCCGCATGGCAGTTAAACGTGTTAAAATGATAATATTTTACCTAGCAGCTTACCAAAATTCTGTCTAGACATATAGTCATTATAAATTAAACACACAAATGATAGATAACTCGATTTTAATTAAATTTTAGTAAGAGTAAATATAATATTTAAATATTAAAAAATAAATTTTATATCATATATAATTACATCTAGTCAAATTATGATTTTTAAAATATAATATGTATTAATAAGAATTGTTTACTATTTTGTGTACAAACATGATAATAATATGATCTATCGTAATTTACAATTCACAATGAGTATTCAATCTACATAAAATTATTCAATTAACATTTATCCTACTCGTATTTTTTATCTTATTGCTGTAATTTAATTTTCCCGTTAATATATTGAACAGAAACTGCAGTGAATACATTTTTATTTTCAAAATTCTTACTATCACCACTGTCAAAAATAATAATATACGAGTCAATTGGATGTATGCATGTAACTGCTGGTGGTAGTAACAGGGTGTCGATAAAAATTTTCATAATATAAAAACAATATCAAAACTGACGTGAAAAATAGATTTATATACCTATATACGTATATATATATATATACATATGTGTGTGTGTGTGTGTGTGTGTGTGTGTATACGTACGTACGCACATACGTAAAACTCGAAATGCATGTCGATAGTGATATCTCACTTTATTTTTCGACACACTTTATTTTTTTCCGACAAACAAAAGAGATTGAAATCGGTTCGACCGATTGCCTGAAATAGTATCTTTATGGGACGTATACGCCAGAAACAGTTGTTACCCTGGCCACAAAACTCGAAGCGATTCTGAAAAATTTACATAATATTCTTAACAAATTTGCATATAGTCTGCATATTTTATGGAGGAAAATCAAAAACAGAAACATCTCTTTTCACGAGCTAATTGAAAGAAGAAAGAAGAAAAATAATTTCTCTTAAAGACCCACTGCAATGCGATATATTTCATTGTGTGACTTATTATAAGAAAATAGCCTTCACAGTGGTAACTAATAAACTATAAGCATATATACATTACCAATTCTATTTTATGTGCTTTCTTCGGTTTATGTTTTATCGTAGAGTAAAAGAAGTATTCATTTGTTAACAACTTTTCTTACCAAAAGCATATTTACACTATAAAAATGTAAAACCGGTACAGCACATTATGTTTAAAACTCAGTTTTTTTACATTAGCTGGGCAACTAAATTATTTTCATTTGAAATTAAGTGCAATTAATTATGGTACCTTACCAATTAAAATAGTTGTTTTTAACTATACCATTCATTGGTGGCGATTGTGAAAAACATTTTCAATTGTTCATCCAACAAGGCCACCGCTTTTACAGCGTTAATAAGTGGCTTAACTTTTCAATGTATACAAATTTAACAATCATACGAATAGATAATCAGCTGATATAGCACTAATAATGTATTTGGTTATAATCAAGGTTCGAATCTTTATTAAAAAAACTTTGAACTTTATACGCTAAAAAGTACTTAAATATGCGGTATAATATGCAGTAAAAATTTTAAAAATATACAAAAATTAGCAATTTAAAATAAAATACAATTTACATAAATCAAGCACAGGGAAAAAAATTAAAAGAAAATTAAAAAAAAATAAACACTTGTATTGTTGAGTTTTCCTGTTATACAAACTATACAATCTTAATCAAACTTCAATCTTCTTGAGTATAAATGTATAAATACAGACAACGACCATTTTATATTATGGTACAATAATAATGCCTTAGTAAATTTAGATAAAAAATAATTTAGGCCAGTTGGCGATCACTTTTACAATTTTTCAATACAATATAAATTATAACATAATTGTTAAGTACATTGAGGTCAATACTAAAATAGCTATTATTAATAGAAATTATTTTATTAATTTATTTTGTCAAACGTTATAAAATGTAGAATTTTGGTTGTCATATAATTATTAAAAATATTTTTTCTAAAAATTTTTGATGAACTATCAATTTGTAAAAAAAAAAAAATTATTTCATTAAATCTATGAATTATGCATATAAAATAACCTAAAATTTGCGTACTCCTACGCATAATTATGCAATAACAATTTTAGTATTTGAAATCTGTGTATATGGATCAACTTTATATCGAACTAAAATTTCAATATACGCTTTTTAAAGAAATATGCAAATACTAAAACTTTCAAGCCTTGATTATAATAATTACAACATAGTACTGTGTTCAAAATATCATTTTTTTATAAAATATCGGTAATTATTTATTTTTCTTTCTTTTGTTGAACCTTTTGATTTAGGGCACTTCAACAACTGTTCCCAGTGCCCATTATCAATTATATGCCATGTATTTTTATTTCCTGTATCACGGATAACATTTTTGATTAACATACGGTCCCTATAACCATATTTTATGTTAATTTTAATGAGTTGTTTCTACTAAATTAATTGATTGAAAAAATCAAACAATTAATTAATTAATGTTTCCATACGTAAACCAAACAAACTTATTAAAAGTTAACTTCGAGGTTTAATTTAAATCAAAAAGTCTTATTTGATAAATACAAATAATTTAAATCTAACTATAAAATAAAAAAAAACAATATAAATGTCAGTTTATGTACTTAAAGATATCCAAAAAAAATTTACGAAAATGTATTGATAAAAAGTTATTTTCGTTTTAAATTGATTTAATAAATATACGTCTAATTAATCAATTAAGCACATACATTTGCACCGTTATATAATGTGACGCTTAAAATAAAGTGAACATTTTCCATATAAAGGCTTTAAAAAAACTAATTTTCAAACAAGAGGTATAAAAATAAATTACACATGAAAATGAGACTACAATTTACGATACTTTTAGCAAATACAATCAACTGAAGTATTTTTTCACACATATTCTTAAACTTGCTGTATTATAAATTTTTGATTACACGTATTGGTATTAATAATTTGAAATAAACAAACACCAATGAAAACATTTTTAGAATGATACAATTTGTAATACAATCTGTGATACTTTAGCCGAATAAATAAGAAGAAATATATAAATAATTACTTAGCCTGGAGTATTATTATATTTGTAAAGTACGACTGGTTTCGAATTAAAAATTCATCATCAGGTTGTACAAAGTCAATACAATCGCAACTATATTATTAACTTTGTACATATGACGATGATTTTTTAATTTGAAATCGTTCTAATTTACAAATATGTTAATACTCCAGGCTAAACATTTATTTATTTATTTCTATAAATAAACTTTTTGTCTATTTATGAATATTAAACATTTACTAATTTTTATTTTTATTTTATTAAGTGTTTAATAAAATTTAAATTTAAATGAATTTAAATTAGAAGAATTGATAGTTGCAAAGTATCAACAAAAATAATAAAAAAATTATTTTACAAACCTTATGACGGTATGAAAGAATATTTTACACCGATATACGAGTATACAAGTATTTTTATATGTAACGTACCATATATAATGATCGTATTCAGTCAACAAATTTAGAACACACCTTACAATTATAAGTTATAATTTATAACAATATGTGGATAAATTAACAAATTATTATTTACGAAATTTTATCCCGCATGAAACAGAAAATTTCTGAAGACAGGCGTGTTTATCATAGTCTATAATAATAATTATTATAGACCAACAATTATTTTTGGTTTGTCAAATGAATTTGTATGTATTGACTGAATGGGCTATATGATAACTAATTCTGATACTAGTAATGAACTTTAATACGAACTATAGATGACTTCTATAACAACAAATTACGATAGGCGCGTATAAAAATGTTTAGAATATTTAATAGGAATTCTAAGACCTATACAGAATTGAAAATACATAATACTCTTGATTGCTAAATTCGATTAAATTACTCGAACAACTCGAAAAAAAATTAAATACATGTAGTTCAATAATGTACATGACGAATAAACAGTGTGTTTTCTTAAATACTATCTAAAAAATACAAATAATTTAATTGAATCATTAAAAATTGAAACAATTATTAAACAATAAAAAACAATCATTAAAAATTGTTTGTTGACTTGAATAAGAATCATGACACTCAAAGTCTTGAATTATCGAAAGATCTTAGAAGGTTGTAGAAAAAAACCTAAGATGTTAAACAAAGTTTAACATCTCTAATATTGTTGAGATTGTTTAAAAAATTTTTTTTTTTAGTAATATTAAAATTGTTTTCCTAGAATAAATACTTTTCTTGTGCATAACCTAAAATAATATTACCCTTTGTGAATGTAATATTTTGACAATCCTAAGTCAAATAATATTAAACTCTTGCCATATTTTAAAAATCCATCTGTCATTTATTTTACTTGAACGCCAACTGTTGCAAATAGAAGTTTGAAAAATACTTCTTGAAAATCATTATTATTTACATACAAATTCCAATGAATAACAATACTAATTGATGTACTTACCCATCATTTGGAAATCACAATATAAATATCCAACAGTTTTCTGTCGATAAAATATGATTAGATACCTTCACAGATTTGTGGAATTTTAATGAAAACATAATTCCACCTATTACAATTGGAGGACATCCATTGTATTGGTATAGCTTTAGAATTAAATGTTATGAGTAGAGCTCGGATATTGATGCATTTTGCATTTTTTTTTTTCAAACTTTTTAGAAGATGCTATCCTGGCCACAAATGTGTTTCATTAGCCTGTTAATCCAAAAAACTAATTTTAATTTTGCATTATTTTGCATTTTTTGGTGTTTGTTACTTTTTAAGTCATTTTTTGACATTTTTAGATCACTTTTCCACAGTTTTAGTCATTTTTACTGATTTCACAGTAGTTCATTTCTTATCAACTATTATGCCGATAATTAACTTCCGATTTTATATTGTTGATTACATTCGTCGTTGTCATGTTGTAGTGAATAGTATTATACCTAAATTTAATATTTTTTCCTAATATTCGATTAGCATCCGATATTATCTCGTCGATTACAGCCGTCGCTTCATTGTCATGTTACAGTGAATAATACCTATTAAATTTAAATTTTATTATTTTTTCGTAATATTTTCGAAATGGCAAAAATTAAAACGTCGATTAGGGCTCGTCTGCGTCTCCCAATCACTTCAGTAGACGTGGAGAGAAGTTTTTCCAAACATAAATATTTATTAACAAATAATCATTATTGATTTACTTTTGATAACATAAAATACGCTCTAATCGTACAATGCAATGATTTTGATTTTTGAGTAATTTGTAAGCTTTGATAAATGGCTGTAACACGATTGCGCAATTTTTCCTTTTTGACCCGACTACACCGCGATTGCACAAAAAATTTGCAACACGATTGCGCCCCGATCCCTTTTTACCTGATAAAATCACACCATTGCGCACTAAATTACATGTGTATATACTATGTATAATAATTTATATACAACATAAAATACACATGTAATTTGGTACGCAATCGTGGTGTAATTAGTCGGGTCAAAAAAGGAAAAATTGCGCAATCGTGTTGCACCGTGATAAATTTATAAAACAAATGCTTGTCATTTTTTTATTTCATATTTTAAGAACATTTGTTGTCATTTTTATGTCATATTTTGAGTAATTTGTAAATTTTGATAGATTTAAATAAAATGTTATAATAAAATAGAATAAAATATTTAAAAAAATGTATTTTATTAATTTAAAAAAAATGTTTGTAATTATTTAGGTCATTTTTATGTCATATTTGCATCTTTTTTTAGGTCATTTTTTAATGTTTTTAAAGTCATCGACTTCCGAGCCCTAGTTGTGAGATAACAAAATTTTTATCGTGCCAAATTGAACACCTAGCTGAATAAGTCTTAGTCTCTATTGCCTAACTTATAAAACTATTATAACATAAAATACGTGAAAAAAAAACAATTTCGATCGATGTAGTAACTAAACCAGCATCAAGAATAATTACTCTATGTTATCGGTACAATATAATTTTTAATCGAAAACTTGATACTAGTCGTTTATCCAGGCAGTGTAACCCTGTTTCTGTGTACCTTACTCGTTTGATCGATTATTAATTGCCCATGCATTACAACAGTGATGTATATGCACGTTTTTATTTTTGAACCCGATCAGTTTTTTCTAGTTCTGAATCGAATCGACATATTCGACGATCCGCAGAGACGTTTTTTCGTCTCTGTTTTATCCAGGCGGATGGCACATCAATAATGCATCTATAATACAATATATATTCTTGTTTTCAGGTTACGGAAACATCACTCCGAAAACGGCTATAGGTAAAATGGTAACAATGGTGTACGCATTGATTGGCATCCCATTGATGTTAGTGTACTTGTCGAGCATCGGTGGTTTGTTAGCGTGGTGCGCCCGAGGAATATTTACCAGGTAATTAATATGTCTGTTTATTCAATTTCTGTTGATGGAATTCTGTTCGGATGCAAACGCTAATGAATATACGCATCTAAAGATGGACGTGCAATCAAATTCAAATGTGTAGTCGAAAAAATATTACACATATAATATAAACATATTTCTTAGGTCATATTATTACGAGTGTGTGGAAATAAACTTCCTAGTATTCGAAATAAAATTTAAAAATCAGTTGGTTAACAATTTGTAAAACATCTAAAATGTATAACAAAATTCAATCAACTGTTACATCAGCGAACTAACACAAAATTATTAAAATTAAATATTAACTTTATTAACTTATCTTATCTTTATTGAAGTTACGTGCACTGCACCTCTGCACCAATTTGTTTTCAAAAATTCGATAGAGCAGAAAAAATTTATACTATACGTTTGACGATATTAGAAAGTAGAATTGACTAGAATTTTATTTTATTTCAGTTATCACTTTTTCTTTTTATCGTCTCATGTTTAACGATTTAGGGTCTTAATTTTATTCCTCTACCCTTTTTAGTACATCTGTTTATAGATCATTTGGGTCATTTTTTTTATCTTTATATTCTCCCTTCAATACTTTATGAAACACAAATACCTATACATTTTTTAATATTTTTGGATGACGCAAGTTATGAAAACCATTTGATTTGAACGCACTAAAAGAGGTTTGGTTTAATAAGTTCAAACAAACTATAGGTAGTTTTTATAAAGTATATAATATAATAGAAAAAAAATCAGAAGGTTTAACAATATTTTAATTTAAGTATATCGTGCACTTTCATACAAATAAAAACGAATCAATTTAAATATATATATATATATATATATATATATATATATATATATATATAGTTATATAATCATTGATTGCATACCGATGAGTAGTATTTTAAAATTACCATTTGAGTTTTATCAATGTATCATAATAATATTCACACAAACAATGAATATAATAAATTCAACTTAAGGGCAGCAATATAACTTGTTATAATTATTAGTGTTTCTACTTAAACAACTATTTCATACATTATTTACTTAAATAGATACTTAAAAATAACTTATCATATATTACGTTAATGTAATATAATTTATGATATATCTGATATATTTTTTTTTTAATTTATATAAATACGTCTCTGTTGTATAAAAGGCATTTACATAACTTTCTCAAAAAAGGCCTAAAAAGTTATTAATAGGTTTAGTTGGAACATTTTTTATATTTATCTAGTTATGTTTGACTTGTGCTTTTGAATCTCTGATTTATACTATAGTAATTTTTAATACCCTTACGCCCTGACTCGTGACCGTTCTATGTACGTTTTATATTGTACGCTGTTAAATATCTAAGAAATACAAATGATTTATAAAAATGTTTACGTCCTATTTCAATCGGTTCGTTTCAAAGTTGAAAGTTTATTTTCGAGCAAATCTTTAAAATAATCTAACGCTTTACTTTCATAAATATTATACAACCACTGAATTATTAATTTATTCGGTTTCACTCGAATTTCGTGCGACGTACTACGTGTTTAATAATAATTAACGCGTAAAAACTTATTTCCGAGAATTATGGTCGAACCAATTATGACGATAAAATGTAATTGTTATCGCGAATTAATTGCTGGCATTGTTGCAAATTTCACCAGTTTTGAAATAGCTGCAAACGGCAGCTACAACTGCCACCGCTCGTATCGAACAACGTTCAATTATTGTTATTGTTCTCGGCAAATTCGGCACTCGAGCTCGACACTGGTCGTTTTGCTTGACTATAATATGAAGACGTCTGAGAGGATAGGTCATAACAAAAAATGGTGTGGGTTGCACAGATTTATAATTATTATTTCCTGTTCGAAAATTTTAAAACTTATTAATATATGAGAGTAACTAAGCTTTCGAAACGTTACGTATTTAGTATTTTAGTATTAAATGGAAGGGTGGGATTGAATATATAGTATATTTTTTTTTTCAGGACTAGCTAACAGAGTGGTTAGAATCCTCTCTCTTTTATATACCCTCTACTGAATAATGATGATAACAAATTGCTATATACGCACTCATACCTATATGGAAATCATTAAGGGGTAGCGAAGAATATCACCGTTTTTTATTAGAGTAACAGAGCAATCGTTTTGAAATCCCACAAGAAATTTTTATCGTATTTACACAATAACGTTAACACATAACTGTGATTATAAAATTATGTGATAAATGACAGTTTTCGTATTTAAATTTAACAAATTACTAGTTTATTCGATAAAAAATTATATCTTATGTTACTTATGCAGTATTTGTAAAGTAAATGAATGAATGTAATACGTACGTATATATTTCTAAAATGTCATTTTTTCTGGTTTTTAATAATAATGGCTAGCGATGTGCTCAACCTGTACTCCACGCTATGTAAAATTTCTTGGATCCTTTTCTTAGGGTAAGGTATAATTCCAGATGTTTAACGTCGCTTTAAATGATTCCTATAAAAAATGATACAACTATGTTAATGACCAGTGACGTTATTTGAACAAAGGAGTTGAAAATTGCTCAAAAAAATATGAGGTTTTTTCCAGTGAAACTAGCACATAAATCGCACTATTTCAATTCTAATTTAAACAAAACTTGCTCATCCTCACTCTGCAAGTCCTCGAGCCTCGTCCCATTACAATTAGTTAAGACAACGATAAATTTTAGTAACACTATAGTGCTATTACCTATACTGTCTTCACAGCGTTATTCGAATTCGACCACATCGACCAGGAATTCGCACCATACCTCCGAGTCACGTCGTAGAGTCAATTTCTTTTTTGTTTTTTATTTTTTTTATTTCTCGGTCTCATTATAGTATAATAAAACGAAACCGTTAATGCATCCATAAACGCGTCAAAACGCGGTGCAGACTAATAACTTTTTGGTCGTACGTTGCAGATCGTTATGCTGTTGCCTGTGCTCCAAGTGCGGGTACTGCTGTTACGACGAGAAGCTGATGGAGGAGAAGGAACGGCGGATGAAGCTGAAACGTGAGCGCAAAGAATACGACATGCACATGAAAACGTTCTCGGGACACGCGCTCGAGCCGTACTACGTGCGCCCCGGAGACGCGGACGACGTGTTCCAGCGCGTGTCCGACCGCGCGGCGGCAATGACAGCGTCATCGGCGGCCGCGACGTCGACGGCGCCCGCGGCCACCAGCACATCGCCGTCGATCGCGGCGGCCGAGATGGCCGCGGACAGCGCGAGCTTCGTGCCATTACTGCTGGTCGGGTTTGCATTCATGTCCGCGTACATCGGGTGTGGCGCGGCCGTGCTGCACCGGCTGGACACCGGCGGTAAGACGTACCTGGACTGCGTTTTCTTCTGCTTCATGCTGCTCAGCACCATTGGCTATGGTGGCAGCTCGCGGCCACTGGAAATGACGCTCACCAGCACGGTGACCGTGTGGTTCTGTTCCGTGTACATACTGTCCGGCATGGCGCTGACGGCCATGTGCTTCAACATTGTGCACCACGGCGTGTCCACCAAGCTCAAGACGCTGTACCAGCCATCGTCAGCCAACGGTGTGCCGGGCGCGGGCGTTGGTGAATACCAGCGGCGCGACGGCAGCGGCAGCGTAAGCGATCTAACGTCAGCGCACGGCATCGCCGACTCCTGACACACGCGACGCCGCGGTGGCCGTCACGGTTCTACTGACTGCGACGACGATGGCTGCGGCCGCGGTGGTGACGATGATGACCACTGCAGTACCACCACCACCACCACCACCACCACCACCACTGCCGTAGCCGCCGCGGCCATCGCTAATGGTGGTGGCGGCGGCGTGGCCATGGCCAACTACATAGGCCGCAACGGGTATCCGCAGCCCGAGATCGTGGCCATCGCCACTGGTAAGCCCAACGCCACCACAGCTACCGTTGGCGTCGGGTCCGCCACTATAGCAGCCGACTGTTTCGACATTAAGTTCAGTAGCGTACTGCAGGAGCCACCGTCAATGTCGGTGGTTGACCTAACCAACTTGGATACCATCGCGGAGGCCGACGATTCTGTAGAAATGTAAACAATAAATTTGACAATTTTCTTTTTTGTTTTTCTTGTTTTTTTTTTTTTCGTCTATTGCGTCCGTGATATCATTACCGCACCAACATTGTAACAATATAACAACGCGAACTTTTAACAACAATTTTCCAGAAGAAATGAAACGCAAAAAAAAATACATACTCTAAACAATAACTCTTTGCGACACGATTACAATTTATTTTCGTAAATAATGATTTCGTTTTCATATTATTTTTTTCTTTGGTTATGTTTTTTAATCAAACTTGTAGTATTATACACAAATTCCAGACTATTCTTTGTTTTCAACTATTATATTATACAAAACACCCAATATTATTATACACATTAAAAACAATATTTCAACTAACTTAAATATTTCTTCTTCTTTTTCTTCTTTACCACTAAACCTTCTCTTCCAACTATATGGGATCGATTATTTTCTTTCATCATCTTCATACAGTTCGGTATTCCATTTCTTACTCTCGTATACCAAAACTACCTTCATATGACCCTCAATTCGGTTGGCTCTTCCTTATTCTTCTTCTTTTTCTATCTTTTTTATTCTACAATAATTTTCATGGTACCTCTCACCCTGCCGCATCTTCCACTTAAAATTCCTCTGACCATTTTAACTTATTCTTTAAAATTTTTTCCATGATTGGTAGCACTCCTTAATTGCTGATTAACTGAAATATTCAAATACGTTAAATATAAATGTATGAATAAAATTATCATTATTTTATATGTAAATTTCCACTACACACGATTTATCTTCTTAAAAAAAAATAATATGACTGAAATAATATCAATCATATTTAGTTAGTATTATTACTTAGAAATAACTTCCGTTCATAGATATTAGTTATATTTATTAATATTATTTTTTTGTATTTATTAAAATTGAATTAAAAAGTAAACCTTTATTCTGAGTGTGATGTTTTTTTTTTTATAGTATTAAATTTCAATACATAATTGAATATGTAAATAATAATAATATTGTGTTTAATAAATTAAATAATCAGTTTAATTTACAAAAACGTTAAATATTGTGTTTGGATATACATTCATATGGATTTACACAAAAATAATGTGCAATAATCACCACGTGATTTGTTATTTTGTTAAGATAATTATATTTGTTATATTAAAATTTTATAATACTTTATTATTGATGTATTTTTTTTAAAAAAAATGTAGGTAGCAATAATTAGTATAACACTGGCTTCCTATAAATAAAAAAATGGTCGTCTAATTTGTATGTTTTCATATCGCTCAACATTTTTCTTTACGTTAAATATGTAATTTTATTTAATTTATCAGTTTAAACTTCAAAACTTAAGTACTAATACACTTATGACCTTATTTATTATTAAGGTTTTAATTTGAATGTTGAAAATAGTATTCTATTGTTAGACTTGTAAAATAATATATCATTTGTACAGGTTAGGTTAGGCTAGTGCAACACAAAAAAATAACTACCATAAAACTCCATTTTCTAAAATAAAAAAATATAATAATTAATATAATAGTTAGTATAAAATAGTTTATTTATTGATGACTATAAATTGAACTTTTATTTTCTACTTCCCTGCATACTTCTAATCAGAAAAATTCAAATTACCACCTACGTCCTATTTTGCTCACATAGATGTATTTCTTTAGTTCCTTTAACCTTTTTTTTTTTTAATAAATTATACAATTTTTTTTTATTTTTTTTTTTTGGCATGCTGTTTAAGCACCGCGAAAGTCAATTAATGTTGCTTTTGTTTTAGTTGTACAATAGTTTTGTTATTTTAGTAACTATGTGATCATTATTACCTTTATATTGTATTAGATGTATATATATATCAATCTAATATATGTTACCACTAAATAGTTACATTTATTCTATATTTTAAATTTGTTTTCTGTGAGTTTCTGTATATCTAATGTACATAAATTACTAAAATACATAATATAATATGTAATATAATAATGTTAAAATATTATAATAAAATATTGGTATATTTTTTTTTTTATATGTAATATATATATATAATATGTACAAATATTGTAATAAACAATGTCCATATCTATATTATTAATATCAATCGGTCATAATTGTTTTCAAATATGCATGTAAATAAAGTTTTAAAGTTAAATTGATTAGATGCGTATCGTGTTACAGAATATTATACCATTTATACCGCGCAAACATTGTCAGCGATATTTCGTATGCAAGAGTGATAGTTATTTGTACAACAATTATATTACAATAATACATATCAGCAGTATACTATCGTAAATTTGCAAAGGGTTTTTGGTAGACATTAAGGTTTTTATAGCTCCTAAAGATTTCGTTCGGGACGCTCAGATTAAAGGAACACTACGAATATTCTTACAATGGAAAAAAGAAGACCCCAAAAGTGAATTATACTTACTGCCCATTATTGTGCATCGTTTCAAACCGCGTGAGAACTAACGTTACGACATAAATTTATATTAGATGAATTGTATCTAATTGCATAAATTGCACATTAGTTATAAGTAAAGGCCGGAATTTACATAAGATGCCTGTTGTTATTTTTTATATCATGTACATGCAATCAATGAGTGTCCATAAATCATTAGTTAATTGATTAAATAATAAAAGTCAAAATTCATAGCATATTTTTGTATATTCCAACTTTAGAGCATGTCTTGTATGTCTTTGCATATTTTGCATATTTTTTGCACATTTGGTCGCCAACAATTTCTAAATCTTTCACGTATCGTTTAATACTTCATAAAGTTTAAAATTTTTAATTTATCACTTGAAAACTCATTAAACGCTTTAAAACAGGAAAACCAGGGGAAAATTCTGTGAATGAATATGAATGCGCAAATAGTACAATTATTAAAACTCAATTTGCAAATATTATAAATAAAAGATTAATGGTTATAAAATAAATTTCAAAACTACTTCAAGGTATTATTTTCAATGATTTGTCTGTTAAAATTTGGTTATATTAGTCAATTTTAAACATGCACCAACAACCCATGTTTATTTTGAACATTTTTTATTATTCTACAAGTATATTTTTATAAATCACCATGATAATTGTACAAAATGGAATATTTCTTAAAAACGTATTGTTTTTTAAATTCACAAACTATATTCATTGTACTTTTTACTTTGTTTTTGCAAAGTATAATTCAAAATGTATTAATATTTAAAAATTAAATGCATTCTTATTTATTTTAGTTTACAAGTTTTAAAAACTATTTAGAATTTAAAATGCTCATACTAACTAAAAAAATTATTCAATGTTACATTTTTGTACTAAATATATATGCTATACATTTCAAAATTACGAAAAACAATTAAAAAAAATGTAATAAAAATAAAAATTTTATTTTACATTCTTTATAACATTTTCTTGTAAATGTTTAACAATTATAAATGCACATAAATAATTGATTGTATTGAACAATAATTGAAAATACCATCTAAATATATTTTTTCGTTAGAACAAAGAAATTTTAAATTTTCTATACAAGAAAATATAATAATATGACTATCTTGATAATTTAATAAAACAAATTGTTCAGAACGGTTTGTTTTTATATCCATTAAATTTAAAGTATCGTGAACTTTTTCAATACTTTTAGGCAAAGGTGGCAAAATAGATATATGTGCATTATACACAGTTCGTCTAATATAATTGAGATCAGTTTTATTTAAATTATTTTCGTTATTAAAATTTATGATTTCAGTTAAAATAAACTTGAAAGGCTTTTCTAAAATATATTGTTTTCACTTACTTTCCTTTTCAGTGAATTATTAACTTCTTGGCGATTTAATGTAGTATCTTCATAATGATTGTGCATTAGAACTACATTTTTTTCAATAATTTCATTCTCTGTATTATTTGTATACATTTTACTTTGACACTTATTATTAATACAACGCCAAGTTTTTGGTCACTTTTTGCATTATAGTGTAAAAAAAATTTATATTTATCAACTATTAATAACTTTTTACCATTCTAACTGTACATGAATTCCATTGCAATTTGTAATAATGTACAACTATAAGAGTGACTAACTTTACTGCACAAAACGGTGAAAGACGCAAAAGATTCACTATACTAAATTCAAACAAAACGCAGTTATACAGTTACAAGCGTTACGATATCGGACTGCGATAATAAACGCCAATTTGTTTTGATACAAACGAGATTATCATGTCTTATCATTATTCGACAATATTCAACACCATATCGCTGATCTATTTAAAATATTTTGTACTACAAATACCGATATGAATGTATAATATAGTATATAATATGGATATAACATAACCTTCGAGAATCATCATACAGCGTATAAACACGCTCGATTCAAGCGTTTGTTTGTTAAATATATATTTATTATTTTCAAGCTATGATATTTTTGAGCTTTTCAACTTCAAAATCGAAAATTTAAATACCCAATTTTGTAAAGGGAAAATTCTATGTAGGAGATTACAATATCTTTGATTTTCAGGTAAAAATTGTAAAAGGTTATTAGTGTAGGAGTTTACATTTGGCCCTATGTATGCATTACTAATACACTATTAGCATTAACAAATGTTTTGTTTTGTTTTTATACTCAATTAAAAACGAGAACAACGCATGGTAAAGTTTTCGATAATATGTAACTGGTTCAGTCCAAATGTCGTTATGTACACTAATAAAAATTATTAATGAAAAAAAAGGTTAACACTATTCGCAAGTCCAATATTGACACGTAAAATCATAAGTGCTGAAAATCCAAATTATAAGGTTGCTTATGTAGTAAAAAAATTACAATAAAATCGAAATTGTCAATATTGAATACAAATAACGTTTGAAGTTTTAACTTAAGTACAGCTACATTCGACTGTTCAGTAATAAAATATCATATTGAAAAGTTTCCCGTTTGAACTTTACACGTATGAGTAAATTTAATGTATATAAAATACATAACGTTTGGGTATGTATATCTATGTCAATTGATAACAACATATTTCACTAACAATATTCTTTGACTGTTCCTTCGTGAGAGTTAGCCACTCGTAAATATAGGTCCTGTAAAAATAAAACATACAAGATCCCTAAAACATGTGCGTCAATACAGATACCGGAATGATGTACCTAATCATGACCGAGATTTTTACTAACGCGTTCAATTCCACGCGGTCGCATAGAGTTCTCATGTCATCGCTTACCGTACATAAGTGTTGTGCATCTGTCAAGAGACTTTGAGCCCTAAAATACACTACCGGAGTAAATCGAGTCCCGGGGCGTGAGAAGCCATGGACAAACTTCCCAAGAACTCTACCAAAAGCTAGTTATACGTGTAATAATAATACATGTATTACGCTTAGAAACCGCGAGTTTACTAGTTCAGCACAAAAAACAGTCCGAAACATTTCGCGTTCAAGATGTTCTGCGACCGACCATGAATATACGTACAATAGTTTACACAGTCCTCTGTACTATACAGAATTATTAAGAGTACACAAACAAATCTTACTGCAGTAGTATTATTATGTTAGGTATTTTCGCCTTCTCAGATTCGATAGAATATTTTCCGCTGTTCGATTATTGATATTTTTTTTTATCGTTTCACCACCCTGCTGCCGCCGGTAAGATAGTCGAATTGAAATCGTTTCGAACAAATTATTTCGTATTATTACAATCTATATATTTTATCTTCCCATAAAAAGTCATGATAGTTAATTATTATTCTGTACCGACTTCGATATATATATATATATATATATATATATATATAATAATATACTGATTAGAAATAATTCGTTTGACGCACAACAGAAGTGTCGATTGCCCTCAATAATTGAATCCAAGAGAAGTGTGGATAATTGATTCATATGAATAATTAAACAATAATTAAAAATGCATCGTGTACAATCAATTTGCATATATTAATCGACGCGTATAATATTCACGCGTATATACGTTTATATTATATAGTCTAAGCAGGCGCGGATCCAGAATAGATTTACGGGGGGGGGGGGGGGGAAAAAAAAAAAAAATAAATATTTGGGGGGTTTTTGTGTTTTTTTATTTTGACACTAGCATAATAATGATTGAAATTAAATTTACCTTTAAGTAGACCATAAAATATAAATACAAACATTTTTTTTTTAAATATTTAGGTTTCTCAAGATTTTATTTTATTGCTTATCAAATGTTTAATTACATTACTTTTTCTAAATTTTACTGTAATTTATAATTTATGATAAATTCTAATCAAATATACAACTTAAAATTAGGTTAATTTCTTATTATTTATGGTTTTTAAATTGCAAATGGAATTTTTCTTTTGCTTTTGGAGAAACGTTGAATTAATTCTTCAACATCAATGGCAATGTCTCTGTGAACGTTTAATAATGCAAGTCCAGTCAAACATGTTTCACACATTGTTGATCTTAGCCATGTTTTAAGACGCCGTAGTGAAGAGAATGACCTTTCAGAGCTAGAATTACTAATGGGTAATGTAATTAATAATTTTAATATTTTATTTATTAAAGGAAAAACGTCTTCATCACAATTCTGTAATACTTCAATTGCATGGTTAGAAATAACTGATGAATCATTTTAAAATTCACGTATCCACTTCTCTTTCCAAATATAGTATTTACCAACTAATCGGGAGGATAACTCATTTTTATTAAGCAATTTTTGAAAATCTTTAGCAACTGATTTTATTTTGTCAGTTTCTTCTTTTTGGTCATTTGGTAATTTTAAAAAATTAGATGGAAGAAAAAAAGATAACTGAAATAATTCCAATGTATTTTGGGAAAAACGTGTTTTTAAGTCATCTATAACATTATCCAATAAAGGAATGAATATCTAGATTCTGTAATAGTCTTCTACGTTGTTAGTAAAATAGTTTGATCGATTTTTTTGTTGTCTACATAATCTAGGTATTCGTAATTCTACATCGATAATGTTTGCTAAATTTTCAGATGATTTAAAAATAATTGAAAATTCTGTATCAACATTTTCACAACATTTGGAAAGAATTTGTAATGTATCTTTTATAGTATTTGCTGGTGTATTCAAATCTAAATTTTTTTTGGAAAATTTTGCTTAAACAATAAGTGAAATTGAGCAAATGCGCAAAACTAAAAATAGCAATAATAAATTCACTGTCACATAATGTTGTTACAAGTATTTTTGCTTTTCCAGAAGTTTGGGAATCTTTCCATGTTGTAATTTCAGTTAATGTATTAATAATTTTAGGCATGTCTTGTAAAAACCTAGTAACTCCATCATGTCTCTCAACCCATCTCGTTTCGCATAGTCCTCTTAGCTGATGGCCAACATATTTCTTCAAAATAACTGTACGTTTTGCTGCCACAGAAAAAAACCCAATAACCTCTTTAATAATTCCAACTAAATTTCGTATACTATGAACTTTACTTGATTTTGAAATAAAAATATTAAGAGAATGGTTGTAACATGGACATCTACGGTCATTCGGTGAACTCTTTATAATTTCAGCTACAGCTCCATAAATTTCTGATGTCATAACACTGCAACCATCAGTACCAATACCTGCACATTTGTTAAGATTCAGACCCATTTTTCTCAGTTGATTTAAAATAATTTTCCCTAGCATTTTCCCAGTTATCGATATTTCTTCTAAATTTTTGCAACTTTCATAATTTTCAAAAGAACTGTCTATATTTACTTCTTCATCATCACATAATTTATTATTAGAACTCCTTAGTTGAATAAGTCGAGCTTCGTCAAATGCATCTATAAATGCCACAAAATCTTCTCTAATTGTTATTTCATCAATATATCTTATAACTAAACTAATTTGCGATCGTTTAGACACATCTAAGGTTTCATCAAAAATTATACTGTAAAAAATATCCTTGTCTGTAATTTTTTTTAAAAAACTGTCTAAAATTTCTTTACCACATAAATCGATTAACTCGTTCTGTATTGTCTTGCTAATATATGTTGCTTTTGAAGAAGAATTTTTCAGATGATTTTCAAGCATAGAATCTCCGGCTTTGACTCGAAATTTTAAAAGCTCTTTAAAATTACCTTCGTTTATTGAACTTCTTCCATCTTCAATGGTAGACGATAAATCTAGTTGGCCATCGTCTCTATGCCCTCGAAAAGGGATGTTTTGTCTTCCCAAAAATATAATACTTTCTATAATTGGAATAAGTCTTTCCTGATTTTCTTTTATTTCTTGCATTCGTTTTGTATCTAATAGGTTGTAATACCTATTACTACCTAAGTTTTGTATTTGAAGTTTGGGATTATTGTAATTTTGTAAAAAAAGTTTAACCATTTGGACAGACTCATTGTGATATCTAGTGATTTCATGTCTATGTAAATCCCCTGTATTTCCTTGTAATTTTGTGAACTTTGTCAGTGGTTGAGTAACTAATTTTTGTAATTCTACATTTCGTTGAAAATCACCTTGTTTTTGTACATTAAACAAAGGACAATATTTGCAATATAAACCTTGTTTTGATGGTGAAAATACTAACCATATAAAATTATTTAAATGTTGTTACCCAAGAAATCGACGTATTAATTTACCGCTTTTATTATGCTCAGAGAAAGGAAATATGTAATTTGTTGGTGGTACCCAATGATTCACTAGAAGTTCACGCTTCGTATAATTGTCAATATTTTTTCCAATATAATCTCCTATGTCATTCGAATGAAGATGGAAATCATGACTATAAGTAGCTAATACTGAATCAATGTTCGAATTAAGTTCTTTTACTGAATTATCTGAAATATGTTCTTCAGGTATGCTGCATTTAACTGTGGTTTTTTTTTGAAATTGGTTTGAAAAATGAACTTATTTTTGAAGAAGAACGCTTTTTATCAATACTTGTATCCTATGAAAGTAAAGAAAATGTAATAATTTAAAATCATTTTATGATGACAGTATAAAGTCATCATGGGAAAAAAATTTTCGGCCATAGGAATAAATAAAATATGTAAATAAATAAATTCAAATCTGTTTTCAGAACCCTCATCGCTTCACTGTATCAAATAAGATTATTTAAAATGCACAAAAGTTGGTTTTTAATTCAAATCAGTGTATTAAAATTCAAAATCAAATTACTTACAATTTTTTAAATACTCTTGTTTTCTCACTGCTCGTTGAACGTTGTGTCGTTGTTTGTATTCCGTAGGAAAATGATAATGTTTTATTATATTCAATATTGTAATAATAGAAATAGTCAATGTAGTATGTGTGATTACGACGATAACGTGAACGGTCTACGTCGTCGTTAGCCAACGCTGATGCGATTATAAAAAAATAGAAATTACAGAACTATAAATAGAATCAACCGAAACCAATATGAATTTTACAAATCATTATAATCTAATAAAGAAAATATGTTATAAGAATAATTTTAAATATTGTTTTAATATATTACATAGTATGTATACATATAATTTTTTCCCCGACCTTTTTTTTTAAAAAAATTTGAGGGGGCATTGCCCTCCCTTGTATCCACGCCTGAACACACGTAGACATGGGAATAATGGGTACAATTAAATGATTACATATAGCTTTACACATTTAATATTTTGATTTCAACATGGTATCAGGCACGGATCCAGGGGATTCGTGACTCTTCCCCCCAAGAAAAACATTAAGATTAGGTCCTTTGTGTTTATTTAAAAATTAAAATATGCATAAATTGCGTTTTTCATTTTTTTTCAATTAGATTTTTTCTTGCAATAAAAATGTTATACAACATATTATATTTATATACATTTAAACTACATCACCACTTGTTCATAAAATCATAATTTCTATCCAACTTCTAAGAATATTAATAGTGATTATAAGCTTACTGATACACTATAATATTATTGGCGAATAAATATAAATATAATAATAAATCTGTGGAAATATTTGAGAGTTCTACCTTCGACAGAAAGATAACTTCTCTTAGATAAGATGATTGTCAATCCGTTACCCGCATGTCTATATAATAATATACCATATACTTGCTATGACACCACTAATCGTTAATTTAGGTTCTAATAACTTGTTAAAAAATACTATCGATCCATTCTCTACTTTCAGGTGCCTTAAGACATAGCTTCGTTCAAACATGGGGGAGGAACGCTTCACCGGTCTTTACTTTCGCTTTGCTCAATATTCACAAGAATATACCCATAAATGTTGAAAATATTATTTCTAAATTTGGAAAAATAAAACAAAGAAGATTAAACTTTGTTATACAATTTTAAAAATTAACAATTTCATATATTAATAACTAGAACTCGGATATTTATGAAATTGTATATTTTTTTCTATTTATCCAATTTAATGCTAACCTGGATACAAATTTAATTTATATTTTACTGAATCAAATAATACTATTTTTTATTTACATATTTTTGCATATTTAATGGTTTTGTTTTTTATTTGCACATTTTGGGATTTTAAAAATAAAAATGTATATTTCAGTACATTTTTTTAAAAAAACAATTTAAATTAACGAACTATACAATTAATTCCACAATTTGTATATATGTTTTATAAAACATAGTAACTACAATTTACCACGCATTGACATAAAATATAAATGTTTAATTAAAAATAAATTATTATCGACTTATCGTGTTTGATAGGGACTATGGTGCCTAATATATAGAGTTCGGAAGTTAATGACCTTTATAACATTAAAATGATTTAAAAAAGATGCCAATATGACATAAAAATGTTCTTAAAAAATGACAAAAATTCGTTTTATAAATTTATCAAAGCATAAAAATTACTCACAAATAAAAATCATTGCATTATACAATTATAATTAATAATAAATAATTAATAAAATATAAATTGTAGGTTGACGATCTTACATTCATCAAATATTCTCCATCAGTCAATGAGTGAAGTTTATCATGGTACAATAATTTACTTAGTGATAATAGACGCAGTTACAAATTTGATCAAATTAAAAAAAGCCATAGTAGTACAGTGTAATGCTAATAATGTAAATTAAATTAAATAAAACGCTATGCAAATTTAAAAAAACGTATTTTAATTTTTTTGTTCATAATTTGGTGTTTTTATTGGCTAAAAATGCATATTTTGATTGCATATTTCGTAATTTTTTAGTGCATAAATGCATGCATATTATCATTGATTAATTAATGATATTACAGTAGTTTTAAGTACATAAAGATCCGATCCCTATTAATAACGTTGTAATTTTAAGTAATAATTTACTTCAATTATTTTGTAATTGTGTATTATCTTTTTGTCATTTCGAAAAAAATGACCCCCCTCAATTTGATTTCTAGATTCGCCCTTGCATGGTAATACACCGATCAAGATACACCTATCAATATCTTCGTAGGTTTATTGATAAATGTGGAACACCAGTGTATCATATATTTTATATCTTCATAGGTTTATAAATAAATGTAGAACTCCATTGTATCAGGTATTTCAAACATACGGACTTTTGGAGTTAAAAATATTTTTAGAATGTTGATCTACGGTGCAACGTCTAACGAGTCATCCGTTTCAGGATAACAACATATTTCGTTGTACGCAAATGAGTTAATTTTCAGGTAAAAAATGTTGAATGTGCGCAAACGAATTACTGTTCAGGTTCGGTTACAAGGGAGGTTACCTAACCTTTGGTGACTGAAGCCCCAACACCTTAAACTAAAGATTTTTATGGATACCACGATTTACTGGGGTTATTTATATTAGTGGAATCGCTTTTATGTACTTGAAATAAATGTTATCACTTAGTCCTCCCTCTTTTTTAATTTCTAAATGCACCTCTACACATTACTTATCTGTTGTGATTAAACATTAGTCAAAATCATTGGTGAACCGTAGATATCATAGGTATTCGGTTTGATATTTTTTAATAGGTAGGTAATTCAAAAACAGGTTAGTACACATAACTCATAACTGCGCTAGTCTCACAAATCATACATTCAAATAATGAATTAAGTCTATACTTTTCATACATTTATAATAATAATATTAAAGGTAAATAATTTTTTAAAGTATTTTCTTAAGAACTTTGTCAAAAAAATATTTTAGTAATAAACTAATACCTAATTATTATTTTTATCCTCCACAAAGACTATAATAAAACCCTTTAAAACTATGTTTCTTATACTAAGCTATTAAGAACATAGTTTTATAGATTATAATTTTAGTAGTTTATTTAGATCCCACTTTTGAAATACACAATAAAAAATGAATGTTTTTATCACATTATCTTAAGCCACTATTACATATTATACAAAAATACATATTTAATTTAAAAAAAACATTACGACATAATTTGATTAAAACAGAATATTATTAACAGGAGCGTCATTTCAGTTTTTTTAAGGGGGTGCAAGCAATTAAAGAGGCCAATTTTTTCTCACCACTAGGCCAACATTTATGATTAGCAGTGATTACTGATCAGCCATGGTGCATGCACAACATTAAAGATTAGAAAACTGAAGGCCAAAGTGGCAAGGCCATATATCAGTGACGCCTAGGCCAATAATTGAAGATGAAAAAAATTCAGGGTGGCGAGTGCATACCCTGCTCCCCCCAAATGGCATCCCTAATTATTAATACAGAAAACTAAGGAGTACAATCATTTTTATACTATAAAATTATAATTTGAAAACATTTTATCCTAATGAATTAGATACCCAATAATTTGTTTATCTTTTCATGAGGCTTTAGCTTGGGAATCAGATGTACTAGTTAAAAGTTCTAAATGTTTAATAGAAGAATAAGAAGACTATTTATAAAGTACTGTTGGAAATATTATACCTTCATTTGATCTATACTTTAATTATACTAATATAGTAATAAAATACATTATTAATATCTTATTTCTGGAATAACAAAGCTATGTGTAATGTCAGTGCAAACTCATTGTGTAAAATAAACTTATAAATACTTAAAATTAACACTATTATTTAAAAAACTATTAACTAGTGTCTTAATCGGTCTGTTTTATAGAGGAAATATAGATTTTTATCTAAGTTAACATTTTTTGTAAATTAAATTTCCCCAATTGTTATTTCAATATTAAATAAATTATAAATATAAATAAAAATATATTTAATTAATATTAGAACAATTTGTACTTCAAGTTTTAATTACATCAATAATAAATATATATCAGATAGTCATCATATGAAATATACACATTATGTATAACAGAAATGTGCAACTGGCAGCCTGTATACTTTTTTTATGTGGTTTGTGCTACATATTCAAATCATTTTATAACTTTTGAGCGTTAATCAGTATTTATTTTTATCACATTAATTGTAAAATATAGATATTACATTTTTCTATAGTATTCAAATCTAGCTAAATCATTAGATTTCTAAGTATAATATGCATCCATATTAGCATAGCTAACTTAGATATAGGTATTAGGTACATATTTTATTGTATTAGTTCAGTCATAAAATTAAATTGATTAAAATAAATGCAAATTATCAATTTTAATGACTTATTTTTCATATTTCCTTTCTTTATTATAGTCCAACCAATTTTAAAGTTCTAAAAATTGGCTCTCTAATTATCTTGAGTTGCCTATTCCTAATATATAATATGTATTTAAACAATAATTAACAGACAAAACATGTTTATTTTTTATATTTTTGTATATAACAAACATTTCATTATATGTTAAAAAATTAATTTTTTGTCATAAGAAAGATAAACAGATAAACAGATCAAGATCACGTTTTACATGAAATTTATCTTAAAACTTATAATGAATTCACTATATATCCTTAGTTAAATATACAAAAATGATAAGTAAACCATATAGTTAACTATTCATTTAGATAATAATATTTTGATTTTCTTTTTCTAGTCAAAAAATAATAACTTTTTTTGAATGAAATAAAATAAAATTATTCTAAACAAAATATTTCCATTAACATATTTGTAGTAGTCATTATTTAAATTCTTATAACTTGATAATTGTCAATTGTCACCATATAAATAGTAATAGAATTTATGTAAAAAATAAATTTTAAACTGTCAAATTTTATGGAATGAGTGTTATAAATTTACATCTACTAATATAAATAATACCATTGATTTTATTCATTATATTATTGATAAACTATGTAGAATGTATGATAAAATATATATTGTGTATTTATGTGCAGATATGCTTTTTATGAAAATATAAATAAGTAAATATAAGCACTACATATTATGTTTAATACATATTTCTTATTCACAGAAAAAAAGTGAAATATTACTTTCATTATTAATAAAATAAAATCACAAATTAGTTATTAAAGTCGAACTTTTAACTGTTCCATGCGTTGTTTAATTCTTCTTCTTATTTCTTCATACCTAAAAATACAACATAATTTATCTCAAACATACAGTGTAAATATCACTATGAATTCAAAGATACACACTAGGAAGTATCTGCTGATGATAAGTCACACTATTTAAATTTCTAATTGATTCTTAAAAAATTCAAAAAGTTTGAACAAAACTAGAAACTTTTTAAAACATACAAAAAACTATAATTTTTAATGTGAAATAAAACTATAAATAAATGTTAATAGTCTTATATATTTTATATAAATAGATAATTTTTAAAATGTTTTAATTTTTATATAGAGAATCATCACAAGTTAGAATATGAGTTTGAAGTTAAATTGTTAGATATCAGATTTAATTTAACTACAAAATATATACTATATACAATTTATTATGTAAAATGTTTTACTTTGTTTGTACTGCAACAATATGTTTTTTTTCTTCAGCATCATAACCGGCCAGAATAGCTTTACACTCTGGTATACTAAAATTTAAAAATTGAGCAACATCACAACTAATTTCATCTGTGGTTCGGCTTTCCATTAAATACAATCTTGAAACATCTTCATGTGGTCCTTGTATTAATCTTACAACCAATGGATACTCATCATCCAATAATTTACGGCGTTCTAAAATTGAATTTAAATATGAATGAATTGGTAAATATGAATGTCAATTATTTACCTCCATTATCAAATACAAGAAATATTGAAAACTGATTTGCTTTTCCATCAACTTTGTACTTGTCTAATATCAAATTAATAACTTCAGGTGTTGTGACTAATGAAGTAACCCAAACAGACATTTGACTACCATATGGAGGAGTAAAAAAACTTGTTTCTCGGTTATAAAAATGACCATTTATAGAACATCTACGTTTTAATTTTGTTCTATTCTTTCCACTTAATCTTCCTGTTCTAAAGTATACAAAAAAAAAATATTATACTTAGAAAAATATGGTAATACAATATGTCATGCCTTCTTTTGATTGCTGTTGAACCAGATTTTTGACGCAATACCACATTGTTAATAAACTCATCTGGATGGTCAGAAAGTCCTTCATCATTATAATCATTGTCACTGATATCATCATCCAGCGAACGACTTCTCAGCAAAGTTTTATCAACTGCTTCTTTTTCTATTTGAGATTCAAAATTTTTTGAATATTCATCATTTTTATCTGGAATAATAGCTTCTATATTAGCTATTGTATTAAGTGATTTTTCATCATTATTTTCTTCTCCTTCAACCTAGTACATTTTATGACATTAAAATCAAAATATTCAAACCAAATTTGTTGAATAAATAAATAAATAATGATTTTAAATCTATTTGAATAGAATTAATGAAAAACATTTATATATATATATAGATTTTAACAATGTACAATTCAAATTATTAATCATATTTTAAATGAATTGATTTACTAAAATTATAAATCAAATTACTTTCAATAACTCATCAAGTTCATCCTTAGTATCGTTGTGATATAAATTACTTGGTAATGTATTAAATTTGCTTAGATTGTTACCATTTTGATGACCATTTTTTGAATTATTTGTTACATATTTACTTTGAAGTTTCTGAAAACCCATTAATACAAAACATTACATTGGAAAAATGTTGATTAATAACTATACTTTTTACCATTAATGGCACATCCGTTTCTCTGAGGATTCTATTTTTAATTCTTTGATCATCATCTTCTTTCAAATGAATCATGTCAGTAACAGCCCAATGAATTCGTAATGATCCTTCCAGTATGGGACGACCATTTACCTACAGTTATAAAATATTTAATATAAATTCTATTGTATGAAATAATATTAAAATATAATTTACTTCGCGACTACGAATCTCTCCACTACGCCCCTCGTAGTATTTATTGTACATTTTGAGTTTCTCGTCCAATTCAGACCTATGATAAAACCCAATGCAATAAAAGCATGTAAAAATTCATGCAATGAATTTAATGTTCTAACCTTTCAACATTTGGCCCAAATGGATATTTATTTTCAACTCTACCGAAACTAGTATGAGATTCCACTCTAGTACCATGACCATACAATTGAGGTCCAAAAAGAACACCATAACAGGGAACATGGCAATATGGAACACCTTTATGCTAATTTAAACATAAATTATAGTAAACTAGTAAATGCATAATAATAATAAAAAAAAAACATTAATTACTATAATATAATATACACTATTAATACCTCTGCATGCTGTCCAGGATTTAATCGTTTACTACATTCTTCGCATCGTAGACATTCTGGATGCCAGTCATAGCCCAATGACTGTTTACGTTCCGCTAAACAAACAAAATAAAAATGTATATCCTTAAAATTAACTACTTAATTCAATAGCTTACCAAAATATACTGGTTTGCCACATTTATGGCATTTCCACATGACTCAAAACACTAGATTTTTATTCAATGTTACCTTATATTTAAATTTTGAAAACTTTATTTATTCATCAATTGTTTGATCGTTTAAATGTATTCACACTTTTAAATATTATATTTTATCATAAATGATAACGAAACACTAATCGGTACCGCTTTAGATCAAATAAAATATTGTGATTTGTGATCGCTTAAGAGCAGTGGTCACAAGTATCAAGGTCTAGATTACAAACAATGAATCACGGTTTGTGATTTGAATTATCATATATTAAATACAGTACAATATTACATTATTTAATCTATAATAGGTATTACATTTGTAGACCGTCATTCAAATGGTAACTATAATAATATTATTATCTATTCTGCTTGTGGTCTTGATATCTTCGTGATTAGGGTATTAATGAAAGTTCAGTGTGACCACTAACTAGATAAAATTGTTTATTATGTAGGTAATATTCTATCCCGAGAATAATAATACCATAGGATACATTTTAAAATTAAAGGTACTAGAATACGCAGGGTGGTTCGGGGAGGCAATAGCCCCCCTGAAATAATTAAGGATCTGGCAATATTTGTACGGTGATTCTAAATAAAACCAAATCAGCGTTCTCAACGAAAAATTATTTTTGAATAAATTACAATACATAAAAAATAAATGTTATAGTATAAAATAATTTATATTATTTAGCAGCATACAAAATGTGTAGCTATTTAAGCGTATTTTGTTTGAGATGATATTTTATTGAGATATAAGTATTGGTTTAATCTTGTTTTGTATGGGGATGAAATATTAAAAAAGAAAGGTACTAAACTATTTAATGGCATCTTATAAAAGACAATTTTCTATAACTTTATTTAAATAATTATAACTCAGTTAGTCAGTTAATAATTAGTTCATGGTTTAATAAAAAAACATAATTTTTATATCAAGAAACATGTTTTATTAATATTTATTAGGAAGGTATATATTTTTAACACGTAATATAAAAAAAAACTAATGACAATACTTTAATTAAAAAAAATGTATAATAATACTTAAATATTTCTTAAATTTATTGTAACTTAAAGAAAATTATTTTTTCATTATTTTTTTTTACTGTATTAATCGTCGTTGCTCGTTGGCCATGTTATAATATCATCATACAATTTTCTATACCCATGATCAATGTATGCATACGATTTTTTAATATCATTCATTTTAGACACTTTTATAGGAAGTCTATCGTTTTCATAAGCACTAGAAGTAGGAAGTTGTACATCTGTTCTACGTCTTCCTGGTTGCATTAAACAAAATGTATATTTTAAGATAATTAATGAGAGGATAAGTAAAAATAGTACCTGGGTATTGTGAGTTGTAGATAAATTGAAAAAATGATGAAATTCCGAAAGATATTTTTCGTTTTCTTAAAAATGTACGACTTTCTAAGGATACAGTATCTTTTTTTTATTTATATTTATTTATTTATTTATTTATCAACGGGCGGAGCCCTATACAACAGTTTCACAGTATAGAATTTACAATTTAAATAATTAATACAAAAAACACACATAGATTTAGACAACATAGTAATACAATAATTATTTAAGTATAATGGTAATTATTTAGTAGTACACCTAATTTTACTAATCTTGATAAATGATGCTATCATTGACCAACCTCATTATGCGGTGTAAAGGATTATTATTCCCATAATTTGTAGTTTGTACAGGAACTACAAAAGGAACGTGATGTCTAGTAATGTGAGAAGAAACTTTGAAATTAACCGACGATAGGAATGACGGAGCATCAATTCGATCGTTTATCAGTTTGTTCATAAACTCTATGTTAGCATTAACTCTCATGTCTGCTAGTGAGATAAGACAGAGTTCCCGCATTACTAATGAATAGTCATGGGGGAATGCTTTATTTTTAATATATAACCTGAGCAAGATAAAAATCTTCTCTGAATACATTCTAATTGACAGGAATTCGTTACTGTATAAGGATCCCATAGACATACAATGACATTTATTTACATTAAACTGAAGACCAATACTATCACACCACGAGACCAGATTGTTAAGATCATTTTGGAGCGCAGAGCAGTCAGATCAATTTTCAATTTCACTAAAAAGTTTTACGTCATCGACAAACATGAGTAACTCACAATTTTTGACACCCCCCTTTATGCCATTTATATATAGCGAAAATAATATCGGAGATAAATGTCCTCTCTGAGAAACTCCGGAAGAAACATTAGAAATGGAAGATTTACACCCGGATACTTTAACCCATCGAACTCTATCTGCCAGATAGGATTTGAAGCAAGATAGAAGTGGTTCGCCAAGCCCAGGTTTGTATAGGGACTCAATTAGGCAGTCATGGTCAACTCTATCAAAGGCTTTAGCAAAATCTGTATAAATAACATCAAATTGGATGTGCTTTTCAACAGCCTCCAAAATAAAATTGTTAAAGGCCATTAAATTCAAAGTGGCCAAGCGACCAGGTCTGAACTCATACTGCTCATCAATTAGAATTGAATTAACAGGCGATTGGATACTTCTCAATACTAATTGTTCAAAAGGTTTAGATATGTGGATCAAAATTGACAAAGGTCTATAATTTTTGACATAGGCCTTATCACCAGATTTAAATATAAGAATGACAGAACTAATCTTAACAATGGAAAGGAAAACTCCACTATCGAGGGAACGCCTGAAAAGTAGCCACAGCGGAAAAGATATTGAGGACTTTATACTGTATAAGAAGATACCAGACAAGCCATTAGGGCCTATGGACTTAATGTTTTTTAGAGCATCTAAACCAGAGTCAACATCATCGATGTCGAATGAGCAAGTACAAGGCAGGTCGTAAAACAAACAAGAAGAAGAATGATTAATAGACAAAGGTGGAACATACACCGTATTAAAATAAAGGGAAAATAAATTAGAAACTGACTCAGTTCCCGAACTTTGTAAGTTCTCAAAATGTATAGATTGGGGAATCTCATTGTTGGATTTGTGCTCTCTAAAAAAATCCCAAAAAGACCTAGGATTAGATATTAGCAAAGACTCCATACGGTATAAGAAGTCAGTGCGGCATTTCTTATACTCCGCCTTGTAAGAAGTTCGAAGCGTAGAGAATTCAGCATATTCCAGGGGACAGTGCGAAGCTTTAAACTTAGCATGTGCCTTTTTCTTACTAAAAACAATGCGTTTAAAATTTTTAAAAAATCATTTCGGAAATGTCGAAGGTACATAAGATACTGTAAGATAAAAAGTTCAAAATGCAAAAATTTAAGGCATCATATAATGCCTCAGCAGTCTTATCAACATAGAGAGACATTATAGTGTTCAACCAATAAAATGAATGTAAGAATTCACATATTTTTTTACAGGGAACACGGCGGAAGTCAAAGTTATTATGGGAACGATCAAGAACAGGTTAACTATGGGTCACAAGGCACAGCTTGAGTTACAGATTTTTCAATATAGATCCTCTTTACTTTAGAAAACACAAGATCCAAGATACAGCCAAAGATTTTAGATGCCATTGAGCTGGAAAAAATTAAGAAACACAAAAGCATCAGGGACACATTGAACTCTAGGGTTGGAAACAGAGGAGTATATTAAGCCGAAATCGTCGTTGGACCAGATAATCTCTGGCAAATTAAAGTCACCACAAAAAATGAATACACATTCTGGATGTAGGAGAATAACAGATTGTACAACTGATATAAAAGACTCGTAAACAGATGTTGGGCAATTAGGAGGAAAATACACTGAGCACATTATATAGTTGATACTATTAAAACTAAGTTTAACGAATAGATGTTCCACATTCATAGTTGGGGTGTAAATTAAATTAGATACTATATCTCTGCAAGTAGCTATGAGAGCGCCAACATCTCAAAAAAAACTACTTGTTAAACTACTTCTGTTACATCTGTATATAGTATAGTTGGTAAGACCTAGCTCACTGTCATGGAAACTGTCACATATCCAGGTTTCAATGAGACATATAAACATATAATCAAAAAGAGCAACATTACATTTTAAAATACATAATTTGGTTCTTAGACCGCGATAATTTTGATAAAAATCTAAGATAACCTGGTTACAATTACATAAATCACTACATAGACAATAATCATTACTATTGTTATTATTTACATGTACATCTATAAGAGGAGGACTAATAGACAAACACGAAGATATTAGTTTTTGGAGTACTCCATTGTGCCAGAATGTAGGATCGAGGACAATATCAAACTTCTCCGCAGGCAAGCGTACACGGAATGAAGAGTATGATGAGTGTCTTGTAACCATTTTTTTGATTGTCACTTCTGAGTAACCATTAAACAATTCTGATTCTAGCAGGGTATTCGTAATACATGGATCAAGCTTCGAGACAATATCAACATGTTTACGCACCGGTACTGATGACAAGCTTGGAAGATGAATTCTTTTGAGAACCATAAATTAATTTTAATTTTTTGGACGAAAATAGGCTAGCAGTCAATTAGTTTGCGGGCTGTCTAGAAAGAGTATCTGTATCCGATTTAGGGTGTACAGTAATTGGCAAATTAATGGGTTGAGTATTTGATTTGGGAATTGAAGCATTAGCTGTCATATTGAGACGGTTGATCTTATCATGTAACTTAGAGTTACTAAGTGCCACGGATTTGAACTCCTCAACCACGGATAGGATAATACTGGCAACTTTTATTGACTTTCCAGTCGAAAGCGTTACCGGAGTAGAAGAAGAATTTTTTAAAAACGCTGAAATGTCATCACTCAATTTCACACTAGCAGGCAAAGATTGCGTCACTATGAAGTCGACGAGCATGCTTTTTGCACAATTATTTAACTCAGCAGAAATAAGATCATTATTTTGGGCCATTATGCGTTATCAACTTATTGATGAGAAAAAATGATATGTAATTTTTAATGTAATAATCCAAAAATTAACAAACTTTGTCCGGTTCTCTTTTAGCTTGTCCTTCCTGGTAAAGAAATATTGTCGATTTTCTTATTTTTATAATAATGATATTATCATGTATATATCGAAAACCGATACAGTCAACTGTCTCTAATAAGACATTTCCTGAACGGGAATTTTGGGAAGACTTAAATTTTGCATGTAATCAAAACAGAGAGCTACAACGTTACTTTGATTTGGGCTTTTATTCTCTACTTCAATTTTAAGTTCATTATACAATTTTTTACTTTTTCGTTTATGGACCATTAGCTCAGGGGCTGTTACTTTTTTCGCAGCATCATTTAGATTTGGAATTTTTATTTTAAAATTTAAATTTTCACATGTGCAGCACACATCAACTTGAGGACGGCCAAATTTCAAATTAAAATTTTCTTTAAAAAATTTGAAGTAAGAAATATATCCTATTTTGACATTAGGGTATTTAGTTTTAAATGAATTGTACATGGTTTATTTAATTGTTCATTCAAGTACTTTATTTCTTTCCCACAATAGTGATTAAGTTTAACAGGAAATCAATTAATATGATTTTGCATACGAACTTTAGTTTCTCCTGATTGAAAACTACTAAAAATATGTAAACTTCTTTGATCTTTAGGACTTTCTTCTTTGAATTCTTCTTTGTGCGGTATTGTTGTGGTTTGTAATTTTTCCCATGAATCAGTGAAACCATATGGATACACACATTTTTTAGTCACCAGATGCATGTCGGTATGTGCAAAGACTTTGGCGGTTTCACGAAACTTTGAAAAATTGGTTGTTAAAAGATTTTCTGCTAAAATTGATAATTTAAAAGCCAAGAATCTATACGTGTCTATAAATCTAATTTTAAAATCATTGCTTATATACTTGGAAAATTAAATAAAATTTTCTTTCGTATTAGGAACGACTTTTATTGTATTAGAATCATAACCTAATTCCGTAGCAATAAAGTATGCATCATATTTTGATAAATTGTGGAGAAAACATGGGACAAATTTGGGTGTTTTTAATTTCAAGTTGCATGTGTTGCATAATGTATGCCTGAATTTCCCTGATAAGTGGCAGTAATCTACCACTTTAGGATTTTTTGTTGGAAAAAATACACTTACATAAATCGCAAGTAATTTTCATTACATGTGTTCTTCGTTCTTTTTCAGTCATTATTATAGGATTATTAGTTTTAAGCAAATCTTTAACTTTTCTTGCAATCTCTGCAATTTCTTTCATGAATCTTTTGCTTACGTCTTGGTGTGTATCATTACCACGGAAAATAATTGGTTTTTGTGGTATATTGAACTTTTCTAGCAGATCTATGGGAACGTTTTCTATAGTCTTTGCGAATATTCCATAGCTCAGTGGTTTGTGGTTTTGAATTGCTAATGTATTTTTGCCTTTACTTTCTTTACATTTTACCAGAAGTGCTTCAAAATCTGCATAAATGACTATTGAATGACATTGAGTCTTACTCCATCCATCAAACTCTAGAATTGTACCGAGCGCAGGCATAACAGGTAATATGGGTTTATGTTCACCACATATTCGTGAATGTTCTTCTAATTTATTTTTTTGTCTACTGTCAAAAGTTGAAAAACAACTTTTACAAAATGTAATACTTTCCTTGTGCAGAGTTTTTTGTGCACGAGCAAGCCAGGAAAAGTTTGAAATATAAGCATAGCGTGACATATCATTATCTTTTAATAACAACAAATCAAAGTGATTTGACTTTTCCTCGACTACTCGCATTGGAAAAACATGATGATCATCCTTCTTCTTCTTCTTCTTCTTCAAACCGTATATATTGACCGAAACATTGTTGTTTTTTTCAAATATGTTAACTTCATTGGAGGGGGTTGGGAATGTTAAACCGGAGAAATTGTATTTATCTACTTGAATAAAATAATTTTGACCCACTCGTTATTTGTTTTTCCCAACTACATGCTTTGACAAAATGACCCACTTGAAACATTGATAATCTGTATTATGAGGGTTTATCATGGCCTTTTTAGCTATAATATCTTTGGGTAACTCGATGTACGAGGACCCACCCATAGGTGTATACGTGTATACATCGAGTAACAAACCATCAATCATCTCCAGAGTGAACCCGCTGCCTTTACCTTGGTATTCATCCTCCTCAGTTGAAATTTTAACAAACATTTTATCAATAATTTCCTCTATATAAGTATCATTAAAAATCGCCCTGGCCGAGGTTTTAAAAGCTCTATTCACGGACGAATTCTCCACGGTTAGTTTATTATAACTAGCTTCTAATTTAAGATTAAATTTAATGGGTAATGCTCAGTGGCGTAGTCAGGATTTTTAAATGGGGGGGGCTAACCACTTTTTTGGATAAGTAAGGTAAGAGAGGATATGAGAATTCACCCTTAACCCCCACCCACCATCTACCACCAAGTTTCTAAACGTAATTCAAGTATTTTAGTATAGTTTTAAAAATATTTATTAATATATAATTTATAATAATAATAATAATTTTGGTTTCCGTGTTCAGTCACTTGCTCCACTCTGACAGCTGTATCCTCTTAGGCGAATTTCTGGCAAATTCAGTTATTATTTCACTTTTATCGAATTGCTCTTTTTTATTTATTTAGCCATAGCTAACCCATTCAGTCTGTTTTCCGACATGGTGCTTCTTAAAAAAAATTTTAAGCGATTAAGTGCTGAAAACGTTCTTTCCGGAGTGAAAGAGGTAACTGGTAACGTGGCGAATAATTGTAAAAGTATTTTAATGTTAGGTCGAAGATTGGTGTGATGAGAGAGTGAATCAAGAGCAGAATTCGGTTTTGGAATTTTGACTCCATTGTTGCCTCCATATGAACAGGTCAGCTCTGATTGTAGATGAGGTATCATCATGGAAATCTTGGACATATATTTTAGCAGCTTTTATAATATTTTTATCGTCATACATATTTAAATTGGCCTGAATAAGTCCTTCAAATGTCATAACATCAATAAGCCTTTGATTAAAACGAGCATCCGTTGATTCTATTAAATAGTCAATATACATTATAGATATAAACACGGCCCATGGGGGGGGCTATAGCCCCCTTAGTCCCCCCCTTGGCTACGCCACTGGTAATGCTGTTGATTTTAAAATGTCTATCAGGTCTGATTTTACTGATTTGAGAAAAACCGAATAATTGAGAATATTTGTAGTATTTCTCTTATAATACCACGTTATACGAGTACGGTTGTTAAATGATGATCCTACATTAATAAAACCAATATAATTACCCACCAAACCTAACCGAGATCTTTTAACTCGCCTATTATTATCAGTGTTTTCATTATTACATCGGTTAGAGATCCCTAAGAAATAAAATATTAGTAGTGAGTAACTAAAATAGTAAACTACTTGGCACTTGATATTTTTAAAAAATAATCCTACCTGAATTATCACACGAAACGGCACTCTCAATACCATCCGCCATATGATGAAGCAATTCATCGTAACCATCATTCCCCCCATACCTCGGATGAATGAGTAGCAGGTAGTATATTCGGAGGTGCTACTTCTACCCTTTCTGTATATGTTCGAACAACATTGTACAGAATATATTTAAAAATTTATAAATTATATAAGTACGTACCATGAACAGTTTTAATATATCTTTTAAGGATGTCCTGACGTTTGTATGTTTTTGAACATTGTCCACGCGAAAACTTGATATCTCCGTGTAGCTTAACATGTCTTTGTAAGCTATCTTTACGATTATAAACTCTAGCACATACTGTACAAGAAAACATTTTTTTTTTTTTAAACACAAAAAATACACAGAAATAAAAATGGTCAATCCGTGTACGATGTTCGAGCCAAACTAAGCAACAGTCAAATCGGCATATGTTCTTCTGTGATAATTTAATCAAAATTATAATAATGAAAAAAACCCCTCTCTGATAATAAAAAATCGTGTAGTACACGAAAATTATCGAAATACTGCACTGTAAGTTAAAATAATATCATTGTATAATTCTCGTAATTATTCTTTGCAAGCTATTATTTTGTGAACAAAAAAAAATTACACGTGCTATAAGGTGATCCACTCTTTATACGATTTTGATTAATGCAGACTCAATGTTTTAAATAATTATTATAAAACCACACATGAGAACATTTTATTCCAACCATTTCGATTAACTCATCATTACATTTGATAATTTGTTGTATAATAAAATGTAACCATTATTGTCTGATTAAATATGACAATCTGTATATAATGTACAGAAAAATACTATACCAATATATGCATTATTATTATATATAAAAAGTTGATGTGTGCGATCAGTTTTAATGAAATAAGTGGTTACCATGTATGATAAAAAAAACTTTTTTGTAGTGAGTACACAAAAAAAAATTTATGTTGAAACGTGTATGATTATGATATAAATATTCTGTGTTTTTATAACATTTTATTGTATTCGATTGTTATCCAGATATTTCTTTGATTTTAAATAATCAATTCATAATTGACAATATGTTTACTATTCGTTAATACTACCACAAATATTTAATTTTTTTTTTTTTAAGCGGTCCATATAATTGTTGTCGTATGAGGTTCGATATAAATGATTTAACAACTTATTTCAATGTAATATTATGAATATATTTAGTAAATTAATAATCACATATTTGATGGTCCAGGTGGATAGTTTGGAACAATTATATCTCTTGATAAATGAATATTATTCAACTGTAATGATTGTTCATTATCATCTAACGCCTTGCAGCCATATCATATCATCACTTTCATCGAATTTTGCTTCATTAGTTCCCTCTAAAAATATCCTAAGTGATAAATAGGGGTTATGTACTTTATGAAATTATCTTACCAGAATCGAATGTTTTATTATTATTATTGCGTTGTGCTGAAATGAACATATCAAAAGAACATTCTTGTTGTGGAGAGTAATAAGCAAAGGCTAAATTTATCTCTTCAATAGAAATAAAAGTTGGTGAAGGAAGTGAATCGTATCCATTATCATCATAGTATTCTGTCTATATTAAAAAAAAAAAAAAAAAAAAAAAATACATAACTATATTTTAACAATTACTTGTTTTGTAACTTACCATATCTCCAAATATATTTTCAAGCTGTTCAATGTTCATTCTTAATAATATTCAGGGGTAACACTTAAAATTGAAAAAATATACGATATTATTTTCTTGCGGAAGGATTAAAACAACGATGTGAACGTAAATGCGGTGGCGGTGGTGCTTGAAGCCCCCATTTTATCCTACTAATGACAAAAAATGTCCTTAAAAAATTACCTAAAAAATAGATAAATATTTGTTTTAAATTGATAAAAATACATTTTTTTAAATATTTTACTCTGTATTACTGTAACATTCTATATAAATTTATCAAAACTTACAAATTACTCAACATTTGACTTAAAAATGACAACAAATATCCTTAAAATATAAAATTAAAAAATTACAAATATTTGTTTTGTAAATTTAACGAAGCTTACAAATTACTCAAAAATCAAAATAATTGCATTCTACAATTAAAGCGTATTTGATGTTATCAAAAGTAAATGAATAACGATTATCTGTTTATAAATATTTATATTTGGAAAAACTTCTTTCGACGTCCACTGAAGTGATAAGGAGGCACAAACGAGCCACTAGCCGACGTTATAATTTTCGTCATTTTGAAAATATTACGAAAAAAATAATAAAATGTTGATATAATAGTTCATAAAAATAAATCAGTAAAAATGAATAAAAATGACTTAGTAAGTAATAAACACCAAAAAATACAAAAAATGCAAAATAAAAATTAGTTATTCGGATTCACATGCTTAAGAAACATATTTGTGGCTAGGAGAGTATTGTCTAAAAAGTTCCAAAAAAAAAATGCAAAATGCATAAACTTTCGAGCCATCACTAGATGAGCAAACCAAGACCAAGATAGTCTAACTATCATAGTGGTAGTATTGATCTTGTTCTTGCAGCTTATTCTTAGGATTTTTAGTCGATTATATTCTTGGTCTTGGACTTGGTCTTACACTTCAAGTCTTGGTCTTGTTGAAAGACTCTTGCATTATTTAAAATTTAAAGAAATAAATATATCCCTATCTAGGCTATGAGTTGATAGAATTTGATAATTGTTTATTATCTCCAAGAAAATTAGTTAAACACAATTGAGATATACGCATATACATCATTATATGGGTATGACAATAATATTAGTGAGCACTGTACAGTCTCAAATAACACATCGTCATTTATATCAATTTGTTTTTGCTTCAAAATCGATCGTATTTAATTAATATTTTTTGTAATTTTTTGATAAAAAAGAGTTTATGTTTAGTTAAAAGGAAACTAAATTGTTGATCATTGACAGTAAAAAGTATGGATTTCAAAAGAATCTTGCATGTGATAACTTATAGAGGTGGATATATACAAAACGAAACGTGAAATTGAATGGAGATTGTTTATTTGAAAATCTTTTAACACGTAAACACGAAAGAAAAGGCAATGGTACATTCATGCAACAATAATTAACAAATTTACTAAAAAGAAAATGTGAAGACGTTTTTCACAGAGCCACCACCTAAAATTAAACGGGAATCGGTCAACTTGATAAAATACCTTTTTCAAATAGGAACTAATTAGGCATGCAGGGTTGAGGCTCGGGAACCAATTTAAATTTATTGTAAAATATCTCACTTATTGTGATGCAACATAAATAAATATAATAACATTAAATAATTTTTAATAACTGTATTTTCGCAAAAAACATACAATCGTCAAGCAATAATATATATTAAATTAGGTAAAAGCAGTAAAAGAAGTCGATTTATTAGATTTATTTTATTCAAGAGAATCATCTCGGTCACTTTCGGCACCAGTGGGTCTATTGCAGCGAGTTAAATGATTGCGAACAGCATCTTCACTCAATATAAATACAAAACATATTCTACATACCCATACCGGATTATAACCGGTCGTTGTTTAATCAAACCTCATCATGAAAATGGGGCAAAATAATTGTTCCTCACTTGGTTCTTCATGATTTTCCATCTTTATTTTCATATTAGATTTGAATAATTTTAATTTTTGTAGTACTGTAGATAAAACACATAAATCCAATAAGTTTTGTAACAAAGTACAAATATTGATTTTTATGTAGTATTCTGACTATAACTAATTTCTTCAGAATATTAATATTCAAAAACTCAAAGTTTTTAAATTTTATCCATACAAATGTACAAAATTAATTATGATAAAGATGTCTTATTTTACATATTTCTGGAGTAAATCATACCATCTACAAATATTTTATTTGTCTGACTTTGGTAAATTTATTATTTATGTGTTTGTATACAGTAGTCAAATGAATTTAAATTAAAAAATTAAATAAATTAAAAGGTCTACAGAAATCTCAAAAAATTAATAATTACAGGTATAAATTTAATAGAAAACAGAGGAATTTGATTAAACAATATGAAATATTTTACCTGAGTTTTTGTAATTTTCAAAATCTATTTTTATAAATTTTATTGGCATAGAACCATGGTTTAAATATCTTCTAGTATAGGTTGTTTTAAAACAGTCTTTTTTTAAATGAAAGAATCAATTCCTACGAGATGGTTTATAATATTCCTCAAATAATCCATATAATTTCAGCCATAGAGATCTTTGAAATAAATTGAACTTAAATCTAAAAATAATATCCATTTATGTATTTTGTATTAATTTGAAAAAATTAAACTTACCTGTGTAAAAAAAGGTTTAGAAATTTGATTGAAGTTCTAAATATAATGTACTACTACTAATATAATGCAATGTGCAAATTATAACATTTCAGTAGATATTGTTGCTTTGATGAAAATTGTAACATGTATTCTAAGTAGCGAGTAAGTTTTGTATGATGTACTATGAAGACTGTTAAAATCTTTTTTTATAGATGCGGAATGACGAAAATTCATCCATCACTCAACGCAAATTTATAGGTTAGATTATTGGGGGTTGTAAACATGTGTTTTTTAACTTCAAATCAATAGTCTACGGTGAAGGGAGCAATATAGTTATTTGTACTAATCTGTCTCCTCCAATCAGGGAAGGGACTATTGTAGTACATTAGTACTGGGTGATGGACGCGACACTTTCCCAACGCCATTGACTGTGGTCCGGGGGATTGTCACACCTGTATCAGATAAAAGTCTCTCGCGGGAATATTCATAAACACAATTATGTAAAATTAAATTTTTAATTTGAAGTTTATCTCCTCAAATCCATTAAACAACGATGGAAAATTCTTTTTTTTTTTTGTTAAATCATTTATTAAAACAAATGTTTACAATCTTTATTAAGGAACATAATAAGCAGGGACTAAAACCTCGAGGAATTTTACGGTTCCAGTTCTGGTTCAGTTCCTAGAAAAAAAATCAGTTCTGGTTTTGATGACGATTCTAAAATAACTAAAATTTGGATTTTGGTATCTTTTCAGTTTTAAAAAAAAAACTAAAATTTCGGTTTCGGTTATTAAAATTATAAGCATAGAAACAGGGGGGAGGGGGGTATGGAGATGGATTTTTTTATATATATCTTATATACATTTTATGCATTACACGGAAGAAAGAAAAACTGAAAATCCTATGTTATCAATTTTTATAAATCGTTTTATTTTAATTTGACCGATAGATAACGTTTGATCAGATTGTCGGAGAACTTATTAGTCACTACCATCGATCTCATACTAGTTTAATCAAGTTTAATAGTTTGTAATTATAACTTATGTATAGTATAATATATTACATTTTATATTAATATTTTATGTTTAATTTAGATGATTCTGACGGTAATAATTCTAATTTGAATGACTTGAATGAAGGTAATTTTCGAGCTATTCTAAAATACAAAGCTAAAGACATAGATTATTTAAAAAATCATCTAGATTCTGACTCTCGAAATAAATACATAAGTCCTCAAATACAAAATGAAATTATTACTATATATGGTGACTTAATACTAAGTAAACTAGTAAAGATAGTAAATTCATCTCAGTGCTTTTCTGAATTAAGTGATGAGATAACGAATGTGTCAGTTAAGGAACAGATTACGCTATGTGTACGTTTTGTTAATGGTACTGGAGAAAATGCCAAATTAGGCGAGTTTTTTTTGAAGTATGTTCAAGTACATAATTTAACTGGTGAAAATTTAGCTTCAGCTATACTTGAAGGTATGCACTATTTTATGAATATATTAGGTGATGAGTTTAATAAATAAAATAATTTTTTTTAAATTGTATTTACATAAGGTTTAAATTCTTGCGGAATTGACTGCTCTAAAATTTATGGTCAGGGTTACGATGAGGCAAGTAATATGTCAGAGAAATTTAAAGGAGTACAAACTATAATACGAAATAAGTATCCTAGGGCATTATATGTTCACTGTGCTGCCCATACATTGAATTTGGCAGTGTCTTCATCATATGAACAATAATCTATAAGGAAATGTTTAGGTTTGGTAGAAAAAATGCATTGTTTTTTTAACACACCTAAACACCACAGTATACTACTGGAAGCTATTACTAATAGTGATCTTAATCCATCATCCAAATCATACATTGATTCTTTTATAATTAATTTAAAGCAAGGTTTCTTGTCCACAAAAATATTTTAAAAGATACCTAAGTTACATTAAAATGGTCATTTGTTATTAAATATTATTTACAAAAATCATTAGGTATGGACTTTCTGTCTAGGTTTTCAATATATATTTTCTGGTAACATTGATTTTCAAGACTTTGAAGAACTTGTACATTTTTATTTTGACACTGATGTTCAAACAGTAATTGCAGGGTTAAAAATCTGGCAATCAAAACTAAGTGTAACAAATAAAAATCCTACGATAGCTATAGAAGCCCTGAGACTATATGATTCTTTATTTTGCTGGCATTTATTACTCTTGAAGTGTTTTTGTCGCCATCACGATCTTGTTTCCAATCCTCTCTGTTATGGACTATTGTCCTCCACTCTCGTACTCCTATTTTCTTGAGGTCTTCTTCCACTGTAACTTAACATTTTTTCTAGACTTTCCACGAGGCCTCTTTTCCGTAGGTCTCCATTCCAGCACCATTCTAACCGTCTCTTCCTAATTTCTTCGCATTACGTGACCAAACTATTGTATTCATTGGCCACTTATAAAGCTAGTGACTGGTGCCAGATCCAACTCATCCTATAATTCTCGATTAAATTTTCTTCTCCACGCATCTGTTCTATTATCCTAGACATGATCACAAATAATTCTCCAATTTTTTTTCAAACGTCCTTAGTCTCCTTTCTAAATTACTAGTGGTTGTTCAGGTTTCGCATCCATAAGTTAACGTGGGCTTTATTATAGCCGTGTACAACCCTGTCTTTGTTTTCTTTGAGAATAATTTTGATTTCAAAAACTTACTTAATGCGAATGCTGCCTTTTCAGCTTTTGTTATTCTTATTCTGATCTCTCTTGACCAATCATTTTTGATATTCAACATGGCGCCTAAATATTGAAATTCGTTAACTTTTTCAAAGCCTATTGCTTCACCATCATCGTCATATTCTCTTCATTCTCTAATAGTTTCATTATTTTCGTTTTTTCCTTATTAATTTTAAATACTACTTTACCGGCTGTTCTTTTGGTGTCATTTAACGAGCTTCCCAAAATGTTTAAATCATCCGCAAACCCAAGCACCTGAGTTCTTCACTCCCCTATTGTTATACCAGTTGTCTCCTTCTGCATTTCTTTAATTGTTTTCTCCAATGCCAAATTAAATAACATTGGAGACAGTGCATCTCCTTGTTTTGGACCAGTATTTACCTGAAATGCTTTAGAAAATACACATTTTGGTTAAACCTATTAACTTCTTTGGGATTCCAACTTCATCCATTATATTGTACAAACTATCCCGATGTATACTGTCATAGGCTTTCTTGAAGTCTACTCGTACTATTTCTCTATTATTTGGCCAATTACTGACAGCTGCTCTATCGTTGATCTCCCTTTTCGAAAACCGCACTGGTATTCTCCTAGGTTCTCTTCCACGTAGGACTCTAGACGGTTTAACAATATTTTCGAGAATATTTTGTAAGCTGAATTTAATAATGAGATACCTCTGTAATTTTTGCAAACTGTTTTGTCCCCTTTTTTATATAACGATATAATTATCGCTTCATTCCAACTCATTGGCACATGTTCATCTCTCCAAATCTTCTGGCATATTTTGACCATGGCATAATTTAACTGTTTGCCCCAGTATTTGATTAGCTTTGATGGTGTGCTGTCCGAACCAGGTGCCTTCCAATTTTTTAGGTTAGCTATCACTTTATCAGTTTTCTCTTGAGTTACTTAATTCACCATTGGTTCGACTCTTTGGGAGGTTGTACCTACTGTTGGATTCACTGGTACCTCCGCATTCAAAAGTTCTTTAAAATATTCTTTCCACCTTATAGCTTTTAGCTCTGGTTCCATAATTATTTCTCAATCACGATTTTTAATAGCTTTCAAGCTTGGGTTGAACGACTTATATTGCCTGATGGTTCTGAAGAAGTTCCTTATACTACCTTGTGAACAGTCTTTTTCAGCTTCTTGTAGTATACCGTTTAAGAAGTTTCTTTTTTCTCTTTGTATAATTCTCTTGCAATTTTTTCTCTCTATTCCATAAATTTTTTTTGTGTTAGCGTCATTAAGTTTTACGTAGTTATCCCGAGACATAAGTCGTTTCTCTATCGCTTCTCGGCATTTCTCGCTATACCATTTTTTGTTCCCACTTTTTAGTTTACCAATTACTTGTTCTGCAACTTTTTTAATAGCTTTACTTATCTTGCTCCATTCATTCTCTATATCCTCTTTTTCAATGTTCTCAACATATTCTCTCATCTTAACTGAATATTCTTGTTGGGTTTTGTCATCCTTCAGGCGTTCCAGATTATACGGTATATTATTTATACTCCTCAGTCGTTTCTGACTTAGTAATTTTAGTTTGAATTTCGCTACGACTAGAAAATAGTCCGTGTCACAGTCCGCTCTCCTATAGCTACGTACGTCTCTAATGCATGAGCGGGACCTTTTTTGGATGAGAACGTGATCTATCTGGTTAATTGTAACATCATCTGGTGACTTCCATGTACCCTTATAGATTTTCTTATGTGGGAATGTTGTGCTACTTATTATCATATTTTTTACTGTTGCAAATAATGTTAGCCTAAGCCCATTCCCATTGCTTGTATCATGAAGACTTTCTTTCCCTAATGTATGTGAAAACTGAATTTCTCTTCCGCATTTAGCGTTGAAGTCGCCCAACACTATCTTAATTGTATTCTCTGGTAATTTTTCATATGCTTGGATCAGGTCCTCATTGAAGGTGTCCTTTATATCCTCGTCAGCTGATTCCGTTGTTGCATATGTACATATCAAGGCAATATTTATGGGTTCAGTGTCAATTCTTAATACCGCTAATCTCTCTGATATAGGGTTGAATTCCTTTATATACGGTTCTATGGTTTCATGTACGGCAAATCCACACCCATTATGGTGTCTCTATTCCATTCCTGAAAAGTATATAATATACTTTCCTACTTTTAGCTGTCCTTTTCCAGCCCATCTTACTTCTTGAATACCTGCTACTTTGATTTTATATACGTCCAATACTTCCACTAGGTTTTGACATGCTTCAGTTCTATAAAGAGACATTATATTCCAGGTCGCTATCTTAAACTCCATTGTCCGTTTCCCGTGTCCAAACTGTAATCCATTTCTCTGTGTCCGAGTCCGATTTAGTGATGATATCATAACAATATATATTTTTTTAACAATGTAGGGTTGTTAGCCCTACATTCATACCCCAACCTAAAGGACCAGACTACACCAACCAATTAAGATCAGGGTAGGCCTATTGTAAAGCACTGAACAGAAAGGCTCTGGGTAATGGGGACGCCACTTTCCCGACGCCAATAATAACTTATCAGTATAAAATATAAAATCATAATAATTAGCTATTAGGTAAATATACATTGTTAAATACTACAATACTATTGAAAGTATGGAAATTAAAATTAAAATGACTGAGTTCATATAGTATTAGTATATTATTTAAAAATAACAATATAATAAAATTAAAATAAGCTCCTTTGCATAGTTAAACAAATCATAAATTAGGGAAATATAATGTTCTCATTAATATACTCAAGAAAGTATGAAAATTAAAATTTAGATGGCTGAAGACACTTCAGAAAACTTAACTAGTAACATGTAAATAAATCACAGGCGACTAGAACTATTACTTATTAGACGAATATTATCATAAAAATAGCTGCTATCAATAATAATGCACCGGTTTTGTTGTTACTACATAAATATATTAATATTAAACATATCTGTGGTCGTTACTAATTTATAGGCAGCTGATAGACTATACCACGTTGAATGGGAAAGCCCAAGATTGTACCGAAACGATATCATACAATATTAACTGATTAAATGACATTTGACAGTCACTATCTCAAACGTAAGAAAAAACATTTTTCAATACTTCATTGAAATATTTCATAAAGCATGAAATTTTCAATTGTGAAATATTTCAAATTTACAATCTTACCTATTAATAACAGATATAAATAAAAATAATGCTATTATAACAATACCGAAATTAACCATAAAAAACCTTTATAAAAAATTATCGGTTACGGTGAGGTTCCAATTTTTAAATAAATACAAATAAAGGTTCCGGTTTGGTTCCGATCTTAAAATTTATTTAAATTAAAGTTGCGGTGAGGTTCCGGTTCCCAATATTCAAAGGGTTCCGGTTCCAAAACCAGTTCTTTTAGGTACGGTTCCAGTCCTTGATAATAAGTAACATTTCTTTAACTTAATTATACTGGCGCATATGCAGTACAACTTTTTTGGCAGCCACTTATTTTAACCACTAATTATTTTTTGTCTCATTTTTTAATGCATTTTGGTAACTTAATCAACTTTCCAAGTAGAAAATTGACCAAGTTACAGCAATTTAAAAAAAAAATGATAAATCGCACGGGATTTTCAGTATTTTAACTGTAACTTTGAAAATAATTGTTCTAGGGTTTTTTAAACTGGAAATTTTTACTCCTATTTATTAAACTGAGATTTTCACGTTATTATAATTTTAACTACTGTTCATTTTCACTTTAATTTATGTAAGAATTTTAACTTATAGTCTAAAAACCGTAAATAAGTATATTATTTAATATATTACCTAATAGATGAAATTGGAATGATAAATTGCGAGCGACTTTATGATGATTATATTTACAATATAATCATTCAAACATGTAACCTGTTATTATTTTGCTCTAACTTTTTAGGTGGTGGCATTAACAAATTTTTATACTTTGCCCCAACAAATAAAATACAAGTCAGCGCCACTGCACATACTAAGTATTAACTATAAACTGAATATACATATATGAATTTCATTGTAGTGTAAAAATTACAGTAAAATCTATAATTCAAAAACTAGGTATAAATTTAAACCAGTATTTTAAGTAAAAATATTTAAAACCATTTGGACATATTTATCAAATAAAATAGTTTTCTGATATTTTTATTTGAATAAAAAGTATTTAATAGTTTCATATGAATGACAGTATTCAATAGTTTCATTCAAATGTTTTTTGTTACGAAAATATACAGTTTTACCAAAAACTGAATAAAATATACAATAGTGCCAATAGTTAGAAAACAATTTATTTTTATTTTCATATATAATAATAAAAGTAGTTAAAATAGCAATTTTTCAATTAATAACAAATACTATAAAACAAGATATCAAAAATCCAAGTAAATGTTTAATTAAAATTAAATATTTTCATTCTTTAATTTAAAATTTTTTAGTAAGGTAAATAATAAACAGAACCGCCTACTCGAGATTCTTTTAGCCGTTTTAAATGTCTTAAAATTGGTATAATGTTTAATGTTGTTTTGTCCACTTTTGTTTCACTAAATTTAGTAATATCCACAGCAGTCACAAAATATTGCCCTGAAAGTATTAAAACACAATTTATACTATACATTTTAAAACAATTTTTACTAGATTCATACCTTGGCCAACACTATTTTGTTGAATTTTCCATGTATTATACATATCTAGATCCTTTTTTTTCAAAGCGGTCCTTGACTTTTGTAAGATACCATATTTATTTTCTAATGTAATGTTAATACTATTTATTACAACATTCACATTTGATGAAGTTAAACGACCTTTCATGTATCTAAAAAAATTGTGACAGTAATTTAAATAATATTTTATAGTAATAAAATATGTTTACTTTGGAACAGTATCCATTTCATTGTTGTCAACAGGTTTTAGAAGTGGTATATCTGGTGTTTGTTTATAAACTTGGGATTTTGATGATTGTCCCATCATAGTTGTGCTCATTGAAGTATTATTTGTAAAGATAGAATGATGTATAGAAGTTTCATTTGGAGAGTAAGTATTATTCCAGGTTGATACAGGTGACATTGATATGTTGGTCACATTATGTAAATTATTACCTCTATAATCTTTTATTTCATGTTGATAATTAAGCTCATTGGTATTAGAAGGATTTATTGGAATATTTTCAATCATATAATCACATCTTTCTTCTATTCTCTTTAGTTCTTCAAGTTGTCTTTGACCTGACTACAAAGAATCCAAATAAAAAAATTTTAAATGATAATGTAAGTCAACATACCAGTTTAACAGCATTTCTTTCTTTTGTTAAAGCATTTTCAAGTACATTCATTTGGTCATCAAATGATTTAATCAAATTATCCAATTGATCACAAGATTCTAATATTTCTTGCCCTCCTTCAGCTTCTTTACAACATAGCATTACATCTAAGCAAGTACTAAGGTTATCAACAGTTTCCACCATTTTTTCTAAATCAAAGATACTCATTTTGAAAAAAATATATTATCTGAAACGAATAGAATAAAATTTTAAAATCTAATAAATATATAATTTACTTATATATTTGAATCAGTTTTTACAGAAAAAAATTAATTAAATATAATAATTTAATTTGGCTCAACTTAAAAAAGTACTAAGAGAAAAAATAAATAAATAGCAAATTCAATAAATATAAATTAGTTTGGCCATCACGTTCATCATGAACACACATTGTACACTGCCTTGTATTATATTCGCTCGATTATTGGTATGATAATCATTAGTAATTTTTTTGGCCATTATTGACCATCAATTCCAACTTATAATAACATCATAACAATGAATAATACATAAAATACCAGTCCCACCTCACCAAGTACCTACACCAAAACCCCCTCAAAACAAAATTTATCAGCCTCGTCAATTTCATTAGTTCAAAATGACAAAAATAAAACTAAAGTCTATGTTTCACCAAACCGTTTTATCCCACTCACCACTACTGATAATAACGACGTAGCAACAACTTTGTCTCTAACCAACCTCAAGGATGATCCAGTAAACCTGTTTCACACTAAACGAGATATGGGGCTCACGGCTCCACCTATCCACGTCAAAAACATTTCAAACTATTCCGCCTTCAATAAGGTATTAATCAACATTACCGACCAAAATGGTTTAACATATAGGTCAAAGTCGTCACACATCATTATACAACCAGCAGGTGGCCAAAACTTTAGTAAAATTATTGATCATTTATACAAAACTAATGCTAGTTTTCATTCATACACACTTTGTCACCTTCGCACATATAGGATCATAATCGGGAACCTAGACTTTTCCACTTTAAGTAATAACATTATTAATGCTTAAGCTGATTTGGGACACTCAGTTAAATTTACTTACAACTTAAATTCATTTACAATGTCAAAAATAAAAACAAATGTTCTTTACCCTTATTCTTTGTGGATATTTTAACACAAGACAATAACAGAGACGTTCTTGAAATTAAGTCTCTACTCAATATCAAAGTCTCGATTGAGAAACCACATAAGAAACGTAATCCTCCACAGTGTCACAACTGTCAATCCTACAGACACACACGAAATAATTGCCATCACAAACTTAAATGCATAAAGTCTGGTGATAATCACCCCACGAAATAGTGTTCTAAAGACCATCACAGTTCTGCCAAATGTGCTCTTTGCAATGAGGAACACACAGCTAACTACAAAGGATGCCCAATTTACAAAGCTACTCTCAAAAAAACAGTTCCAAAAGTCACTCCGACCAAAAACTCTGATTTCAATGCCCAGTCGTAAAACCAAATCGTATATGGAAACCACCAAAATTCAAAACTTTTACACAGAACACAAAATTTCCGATACTTTTACAAGTTTTATACCTAATTTAAAATCACTAATTAATCCCCTAATCTCTCTTTTGTCTACAGTATTAAAATCTCTTACAACTAATGCCAGTTCCACACAGAGATGACACAGAAACAAAACAAAAACAAAATACAAACACAATTTTTTTTTTCTAACTTAAAAAAAATATGTGTCCATGATGAGTAAAAATTAAACAAAAAATGAAGAAAATTTCAAACATTTTGTTTGTGTTTTATTTTTGTTTTCTCTTGACCATACCCAACAAATTTATTTCAAAATGACATCTTATTTTCAGCGATCAGATATCTATTCAGTCAGTTACTGAAGTTCAAGCATTTCAGATGTTCAGTATTCGGTATTTCTAAATAAAAATAAATAAAATAGTGAACATTTATCTTTAGTAAATCGACATAAATTAAAATGTGGAAAATGAAAAAAAATATTGAAAACTAAGAAGATTTACTTATGCTAGGTACTGGTTTTTTTATTTACAACAACTGTACTACACTATGCAATAAACCAATTGGTACTAAATGCCTAAACCGCACTATCACATTATTAACTACTGTCAAAATATTATTATCGAACTATTATTTTTGACTGTTGGTTATTTTTAAAACTTTGTCCACACACGCACAATAATGTTTTCCAAAACAAAAACCTTTTGATATTTACCGACATCGCTCGGGACACGATTTTGTTTTTAAAAACATGAACAATTTATTGGAAAAAACACAATTGTTTAGAAAATGTTGTCGAAAAACACAGAGTTTCTGTTTTGTTTTACTTTTGTTGTCTGTGTGGATCCGGCAGTAACAGCAGTATATAAATTAAAAATAACCCAACTATATCCATTAAAAATGTCAATTATAAAATAAAATATCAATACTACAAATGTTATAAATATGTATTAATACAAATAACAAATAAACATGTGGACATCCAGAGTTGAGCAAAAACAAACAAAATTATGAATAACTAATTATTTTGTGAATAAAGAATAATATTTTATTTTAAATAATTTTATTTGTGAAAAAAAAATTCAAATTAGGTACTGTGAATAATTTAACTTGTGAATAAATAAATAAAATAAATAGTGAATACTCAATTTTCGTGTAACAAAATTATGATAAAAATATAATACTCATATGGAAAGTTTGTTTAGTTAGATTAGTCCCAAATAAATAAAAATATTATTTATGATTTTTAGTTTTAAAATTTTCGATAGCAGATAATATAACAATAAAAAAAAAACACCAGTTTCAATTTTCAATAAAGTTAAAGTTTTAAATTATCTACGAATCATTTGAGATAAAATTGACTATAAAGAATAATTGTAAAAATTAAAATAATGAATAAAAATAATCTAGAATAATCAAATGAAAAACAAATGAATAAAGAATAAATTTTTATTTAAATAATTAATATATTAATTTTTTATTTGACTAACACCCTACTCTTTAGACATTATTATATAATTATAAGACTCTTAAACTTGTAATACCACTCAGTGTGCTAAAATATTTAATTTGCATTATAAAAAAAAAAAAAAACAAATATATTGAGACTAATGATAAATTGCATGTGCATTACTGCATAAAAAATAAGTACAAATAATAACTAGGTATGGTTATGTTTAATAAAAAGATTGATTACAGCATTAACAGAACAATGATTGCATACTTACATCAATTTTAGATCTGAGATCAAGCAACAATTTTAGACGGATCGACAGAATACAATTCACAGAGTTAGGTGCTAACCTTTTTGTAGTCAGCAGATTATTTCTAATATGACTTTTCTGTAGCTATAACTAACATAAATGATAAAAAAAAAAGTAAAAATAGAAAAATTTATCGAAATTATCTTGTATTAGTAGAGTTCCCTCCAAATCTTTGTTTTGTTTTTCATTATTTCTGATAACTTCCCAATTACAAATTATTTTATCACTTCAAAAGAACATCTGATACGAACAACAGATCCTTCAAATCACGGATGAAAATAAGGTTGTATCCACTGGTGTATTTCGAACGGCTACACTGAATGCATACTTTGATAAAGGTCATTTCAGTAATCCAATGAGATAAAAAGAATTTTCAGAATTTTCTTTTATCGTTAATTTAATTTTTTCAGCAACACATATTGTTTCAAAGGGTTGATTACTTTCTATTATAAATATGTCTATTTCGAAAGCTTTAACTTCCAATGGTAAGTAGACAACAATTTGATATGTATCCAAGTTCCAACATTGTAGTACTTCTTATTATTTTAGCGGCTATTAAACGATGGGCCTACAATCTTTCTGGTTTCAATAGATATGGTATGTTACAAATTTTCACAATTCATGCTACTTTTGAATTTTAGTCGTTACTAATTGTTTTTCTTTAATAGGATTACACCATGATGATGTTTTGCAAGAAAATGATGATGTTAAAGAAGCATTAAGACGATTGCCAGCACATAAAGTAGATGAGAGGTCATTCAGAATTATACGTGCAATGCAACTCTCTATACAAAAAATTGAACTACCAAAAGAACAATGGACTAAGTTTGAAGAAGTAATATTAAAATACAAAAATATTATGTAACTAGTACCTTTTATTATAAATCTTTTTTTAATTAAATTTTTATTTTTGTAGGATGATCGTTATCTACAACCATACCTTGAGGAAGTCATTAAAGAAAGAGAAGAAAAAGAATTCTGGGAAAAAAATTACTATTAGACTACTTACATGTAATTTGATATATAATAAATCATATAGATAGTCATTATTTGTCAACAGTTATTATTCAGAGTAAAATGTTATGAATTTGTTTTTTTTCAATGAAATACATGTTTAGCCTTGTGTGATAAAATAATAACATTTTTTATAAAATATTGGTAAATAATAGTTGTGCTGAAATCAAGAAAAATATTTATTTTATATCTATAATTTACCTATGTTAAATTAAAAAAAAAAAGTAATTAATATAAAGACTATTCTATTCTGAGTATTCACATCCAAGGTATCTAGTTGAAAAAGTCAGTGGTACTTTTGTTTAGAGTATATATGTTACGGGCAAAGTATACAATTTTGTCATTTTACATAATGGCCGGGCATTATATAAAATGCCCGGCCATTATGTAAAATGACCTTCATATATTGGGCAATATAGATAATACTATGTAATTGTAAAATATAAAGCATTTTATTCATTATATTTTAACTTTATAAACATGATGAATATTAACTAGGAGGTACCTATACTAATATTATATTTTATTACTATTTAATTTTAAAGTATAGTCAAAATACCAATGTTGGATTTGGTATTTTGGTTTTATCATTTGTCATTTATCAATTGGACACGGTGGCTGAAACAGAATGGGACACGAGTTAAATACAAAGTACAAAAATATCACTAGAGATATTATTATGCTATACTTAAATAGTTGCGAATCATGTCAATGAAAAGAAAGCACAGCCAAGAAAGGGCTGTTGGTAAAACCAATTATATCTTCTGAGATGAATTCTCGCTGTCAAATTGACCTAATAGATATGCAAGCACAATCGGATGGTGAGTATAAGTTTCTATTGGTTTACCAGGACCACCTCACAAAATACGTACTACTTCGACCGTTAAAACACAAACGTGCTGAAAACGTAGCGTATGTATTATTAGATATTTTCACAACATTCGAAGCACCGTCAATTTTACAATCGGATAATGGTCGAGAATTTGCAAATAAAGTTGTAACTGAAATATGTGCGATGTGGCCAGAACTTAAAATAGTTCATGGTAAACCTCGTCACTCACAGAGCCAGGGTTCAGTTGAACGAGCTAACCAGGACATTGAAAATATGCTTGCTACTTGGTTGACAGATAACCGTACTAAAAAATGGAGTGAGGGGTTAAAATTTATCCAGTTTATAAAAAACCGTTCATTCAACTTAGGAATAAAATGTTCACCTTACAATGTTCGGTACAAAAGCAAAAATTGGATTAAAGAGTACACTTCTGCCAATAAATATAATAAGCGATTTAAGAACCGAAGAAGACCTCGAAACAGCTCTGAATTCTATTTCCACTACTTCGAACAGTAACAACGATATCGAAAATACCGAAGGTATAAAATAAAATAATAGTAATAATATTTCTTATTGAGTAGGTAATATTATTAAAATTACTCTATGTGTTTGTTTTATTTTAGCTGTACCTTTAAGAATAAAATCTATTTGTGAGAGTAGAAATGAATCACTTAAAAATCATTTAATCATTTAAAAATTTAAAAGTTCAAGCGACAAAAATGAAGCAAGCTTCCGAAAATCGTTTCCGTCCCGGCGAAGTTGGTCAGTCAGTAACGGTTAAGATTCCAGACGTCGATAGGGCCCGTAGTGATTTTAGAAATATTATTGGAGTTATTCTTTCGAGTACCTATAAATACTATACTTTTATTATTAAGATTCCAGATAAACTAATAAAATTTGTTTTACAGTTAACAATAACATGTACGAAATAGGGACTAAGGAAGGTCGCCTTTCAACTTTGTATAGTAGAAACCAATTTGTAATTTACAAGGAAAGATTTCTGAAAGTCGATGATGTGCCACAAACCAAGATTTCACTCCGAGAGACAGCACGGACATTTTCTAATTTGGGTGGTCAGGGCTACGACCGATGTACGTGTGTACAAAAATATAAAACACGGAAGTGCAAGTGCAAAGCTGCGGAGAGACTATGCACATCAAAATGCCACGGGAGTAGTGCATGCGATAATAAGTAATAAATTGATAATATTGAGTATAAATATTATCATTACTTAATGGTAATAAATAATTACTACTAATAAGTAATGAAATATAATTAAATAGTAATAAAATATAATATTAGTATAGGTACCTCCTAGTTAATATTTATCATGTTTATAAAGTTAAAATAAAATGAATAAAATGCTTTATACTTTACCATTACATAGTATTATCTTTATTGTCCAATATATGAAGGTCATTTTACATAATGGCCGGGCACTTTATATAATGCCCGGCCATTATGTAAAATGACCAAATTGTATACTTTGCCCGTAACATATACATAACAATTAAATTAGAAAATATTTAGTTCACTATAAATAATCAAAATATAGTCATGGTTAGATAAAATTCTAAGTTAACATTTTGAAAATTATATAATAATGAACTGAAACTAGTGTTTAGAAAGAATGTCGTTCGTCAACACACAATCACATGTTCATATTCATATATTTTGTATGATATAGGAAAATATTTCTCTTTTTTCAAATAGAATGTGAATGATATTTATATTTTTGATGAATTTGAACAATTTTTGAGGCATTAAATTTAAAAATATAAGTATAAATAATAAATATTGATTATAATATACTAAGTATAGGGTTTTAAACAAAAATAAAATATACCTACCTAATAAATTTTTTAAAGTTTCTATTTTTACCGAAAGCAAGTAGTGATTCATAAAAATTAAATAAATAAATTTAAAGGAACAGCCAAATTAACATGTTCATTTTTTCATAGAACTTGAATGTTTACATAATTATTTTTAAAAGAATGAATTAATTAAATATTTAAGTAAATATTTCAAACACTGAAATACAATTTTCTAATTATACTTTATACACTTTATGATAACATTTTTAAATATTTTGCTGAATTTGAGAAAATAATTAGATTCTAAAATAACTTTCTAAACGTTACTCAAAAGAACTAAAAAAATTAACTACTAACATTTATTTTTTTTTTTTTTTTAATTTCAAGCCTATCAACTTTTAAAGACATTTAACAATGGCCTACAGAAGAACTTTATGTTGTTACTAAAATTTATTGTCTCTATTTGCATTAAATTTTATTATTTTTGAATTATTGCGAAATAAATTTAAAAGATACTGCAAAATATTGTGTTCTGTGTACCAATGAAATGTATACTAAACCTGATCTTTTTTATATTTTGTTTATAAGGTTATACAGTAGGATCAAATAGGTGAAAACGTATGAACCAGCAAACTCTGTATATACTAAATGTTAAGGTCCGCGCACACTGCCGTGGTGCGTTAGGTTATTTCCAATCACTTACCAATTACTGTTTTGATTATATTCAAGCGTGTACTATAGTAATGAAACTAAATAACATACCCATTACTGTAGGTGCTTTTTATTCCCCTCCACGTTAAAATATCTCGAATGCTATATTTGCAGATTACTTTAATACAATTAAAAACAATTTTATCATAGGTGGCGACTTTAATGCTAAACACAATGCTTGGGGCTGTCGCTCAAACAACCCCCGTGGCATTGTCTTATACAATTTTGTCAACGCAAATAATTTCAATGTACTAGCTCCGCCAAATCCTACCTACTGGCCATCCTCCCCTGCAAAAAACCCTAACATCCTAGATATATTTCTCACAAAAATCCCTAGCAATCTACATTGCCTAATTAATAATATTTTAGATCTAAACTCTGATCACTCATCTGCTATACTCCATGTGTCCGCAACTACTTTAGCACGAACAGAACTGCCTAAACTCTTTCCCCCCCAACTGACCGCCTTGAATTTCAAAATATCCTTTACCAACGAATCAATCTGAATGTTAAACTTAGGTCAAATCTTAATATCGATGAAGCGGTAAATAACTTGACTATGCAAATACAATCAGGTGCCTGGGAAAGTACCAAGCATAATAAGACACAACCATAAAAATAATTACCCAATGTTACCTGAACAAATACGCTGCCTAATAGTTAACTAGAGTTAAATATCAAACCACTAGGCTACCATCTCATAAAACAGCCTATAATAGACTTGCCAACTCACTAAACAAGGCATTAGCAAAACACAAATCATACGAGTGAGAAAAAAAATTACACTCTCTAGATGTAAATGATGGGTATATATGGCGAGAAACCAAGCGATTACTTAAATATAAAACATTTTCACCTCCACTGCAAAATACTAATAACTCGCTTGCCGTTTCGGATGCTGAAAAAGCAGAAGTATTCCAAGCTCAACTTTCCAAAGCGTTTATCCCCACAAGGACATTATCATCCCACAACATTTCATAGATGTCAAAAATGACTTAGAGTCTTCATTACCAAATACTAGCCCAAAAAAATACTTTACATCTAAGGAAGTACATATTTACATCCGCACATAATATCAAACAATCAACACATATTTAATGGGTGTGTAACGGAGCGAGTCGTTTCACATCTATTAGTATGGCATCGCTTAAATCATCACCGGCTGCAAATTCTAAACGACATTTGTCTTCGCGCTCCAGCTCTCCCAAGTATGAGAAAAAAACCAAATCTTTCACCTCGCCAAATCGATTCGCTGTTTTGTCAACGGCCTGGAGCTGGTATCGAACGTATTTACATCTACTCCAATGCTACAGAGCGCGAGCAACAACCACCAAGTCAAAACGTACTGAAGTCCATTCATATGCCGGCGATTCACGTAAAGAACATCAGAAACTTTTCTGAGTTTCATAAAAAATTAATACACCTTACGGGTATTAATGATTTTTCGTGTAATTCCACACCATCTTATTTAATAATTCGGGCCAACAGTCACCCTGCCTTCGCCACCATTTCGATCTAATAAGTACTAACGCGGAATTTCATACCTTCCGTCCCCATTACATGCGCCACTTTAAGGTTGTAATTCGCAATTTACATCATACCACTATTCTATCCGATATCTCCGATGCCCTGGCGGAGCATGGACACTCTGTGATACGCGTGGTAAATATAAGAAAGAACCAACGTCCGTTACCTTTTTTCCACGTCGAATTGGCACTTAAGAATAATAACCACAATATCTTCAACATATCAACATTGCTTCATTCCATTGTAGTCATCGAAAAACCACACTCTACAATTAATGACCCACCTCAGTGTTTTAAATGTCAAGCATATGGTCATACCCGCAATTACTGTTGCCACTCCCTAGATGCGTCAAATGTGGTGACGACCATCTCACAGCGAATTGTACCAAAGACCGGTCATTCCCGACTAAATGCGCTCTGTGTTTTAGTGATCATACAGCCTCGTACAAAGAATGCCCAATTCGCAAGAAATTGGTACTATCAAATAAATTTTAAGCGCAATTGGTAAACTCCCGTCGTACTGATTATATGTATAAAATTATAATAATAATAAAAAAAACCATAATATTACAAAATAATTAAAAGCACATATTTTCGTAAGCCCAAAATGCTCATAGGCCCTAAGTGCCTGTAGAGCCTATGCGCATCAGTGGTGGATCCAGTGCTTAATTTTTTTTTTTTTTGGGAGGGACAAAAGTTGAAAAAAATGTACAGCATTAGTTTAGTTCAATATTAGCCTAAAACTAGTAACTTCTTGGAGTTTGCATGTTTTTCAATAATCATTCAAAACATAGCTAAGTTATATAAACATTTGGTTTGCGCTTAAGCCGACGCAGCAAAACGCCTGCGTATTTGCCATACGCAACTAAATATATGTGGTCCTGAAATCGCACGTCCTATTTTCAGAAGGTATCGGGACTAATTTTCTTAATAATAATAATAATGAACAAAATGGAAACAATTCAAACCATTATATGGTATATTACAAGTAACCCTGGGTTTGGTGCCTTTCGGCTACAACTACGGACCGTGTATAAGCGCTTAGGCGCTTCTTACGGGCCGCAAAGGATTCAGTGGCGGGACCGCGCTACGTCGGCTGCGCCATCGTGTCGTCTAAGGACCACCAGCACCGAACTGCCGACTTTTGTACCGTTAAGTCTTGGGAGACCCCAGGCGCCCGGTCCTCGCCTGGTTGACCTAGCGACGCCACAATCCCGTCGAGTCTAACCTCAGATCTACAATATAATAATAATTTGTAATTGGGCGCCCTTACACCAATATAACAATAATTTAATAATTAATAACAATAATAATTCAAGCATTACAATCGGAATAATAAAAAGGGAGGCACAGCTCCCATTACCTCGGTATATTTGAGTTCCGTTGGATTATATCCCACGCGACCGTGGATAATACACGTGCGACGAAAACTCAGATATATACGGACGATCTGCAATGGCAGGGACAAACAGGAATAGGTCCCGGGTACAACCTCGTGGTCGATGGCGGATCACAAAAAAAAGAGACACTAAATAAATATAAATAAAGAGCACTGTTCACACACCACAATCGTACGCCAAACGCGCAAGGCACACGCAAAGGCTCACACCACGGGAGTCACTCGACGACAAACCGCCGATCTCGAGAATATTCTCTACGGCCCCGGTGACATACCAATCCGATAAGATATGAGACCGGTTCCGGGCCCGCAGAGTGTAAGCTGCGAGTCTCGAACACATTTGTTTCATAGTCATACAAGATTATTTACAATTTTTAGTTGCATATTTTGCATATTTAACTTTTTTTTAATTTTTAAATGCATATTAGACCAATTTTGATACAAATATGCAAGTTTTAAAAATATTTAATAAAAAATTATACGGACAATTATGTTACTACAGGTTTTTTTTTTACTATAAATTAAAATATATATATATGAGACCTGGTTTAATTTTTTAAATAAAAACCATTTAGCAAAAACTAATATGTATTAAATAATTCATAGTTTAAAGTTTAAACAAGAAATTCTAAACGTCGCTTCTTCTTATTTGCGAAGCAGTCTATCACTAACTGTATTATATTATTTACATCTCTGTGAACATATATTTTCATAATGTTTACATTTTACACAACAAACGCGCGTATAGAAATCAATGAAACTCTGGGAAAATAAAAAAAAATATCTGGCGGCAACAACAAATTTTGGGCTTCCCCCCCCCATTGCCCTCCTCCTGGATCCGCCACTGATGCGCATAGATTAAATATACATTGATTAATATTAATTATTTAATATATGCTATGTGCTATAGTATAGTGGCTATACGACGGCCTGTTTATAGAAAGAAACTCAAAATCATATGATGTACATTAAATATTACATTTAAATACAATGTACCTGGCTTAATAATACCTGGAATGGGAATGTGTATTATCTAAAATTAGACAATTATATTTTTTTATCGGAATTTCAATATTGTATGTACACTCCCATAGGTGAATGATGTCTGCTTTGACGAAGTCTTCGTAAAATATATATGTTCTTTGGGATAAATAATGATAAATAACAATTATTATTATGATATAACAGTTACTGTTATATTATTACATTTTTTTATTATAAAACCATGAACATTAGAATAAAACGAACGAAGCAGTTTGGAAACCGCTGCATTAAGGCGTTACATTACACCTAGAGCGTATTTGAGGGGGTCGAAGGGGACATTCGCCCTCCCCCATGGATCGTATTTTTTTAATATAATACATTGATTTATTTAAAAAATGTATTGTATAAATAATTAAGAATATAAATTACTAGTCTATCATTATAACAGGAACATGAGCTATAGGTAATGAACTGTAAATTATTTTTAAGTTTGTATTGAAGAAAAATTAGTTCCCCCCCTATCACCTTAACACGAATACGCCCTTGTATTACACTTAAGTGCTCCGGTGTGTACCCGGCTATAGAAGATCGTGTTCGCCACTATGCTTCACATATAAACTGTTATCAGTGTCCATTCCATTGTAATATTATCTGTAATATTATTTTTTATATCTTAAAAATGATAACAATTGTTAATGGAAATGTAAAGTAAGCAATGGTTTTTGTCATTTTTTAATTAATCTTTTATTTTGTATTTGAATTGTTCATATATTTTTGAAGTGTTGAACTCTGTAATATTATATTTTAAGTTATTTTATAACTTGTATTCTGTAAGTACTTAGTTGTATTCCATGCTATCTATATCTAGTAAAACTTAAAATTGAATTACTATGATTTTTTACAATTAACTTATAATGCAATAAATATTTATATCAAAGTTATTTTAAATTTAGACTATATCCACTATGACTTCACACATAAATATGTTATGCAAATGCAAAACTCTGTTACCAATTTTGTCACATAACTTGCATAAAGGACAATCGGGAAGAATTGGTGTTATTGGAGGCTGTGAAGAATATACTGGAGCCCCTTATTATGCAGCCATTAGTGCATTACGTACGGGAGCTGATCTTGTATATGTGTTTTGTTTCAAATCTGCTGCACCAGTGATTAAGTCGTTTTCTCCAGAACTTATTGTTTTACCATATTTGGATAGTCCAGACTGTATTGATCTTTTAAAACCTTGGTTAGAAAAACTCCACTCTCTGGTTGTTGGACCAGGACTTGGTATGAGCTGTATTGCTCAAGATGCTGTTAGGCGTATCTTTGAACACATTAGTAGAGAATCAAATTTTAACAATAAAAGAATGCCCATAATTGCTGATGCAGATTCTCTTAATGTAATAGAACCAGAAACATTTCGGAACTATAATGGTTGCATTTATCTTACTCCAAATGTTCACGAATTGACCAAACTATCTAGTAGACTGATAGGACGTCAAACTTATGAACCAACGGTGACTGATGTTCAGGCTCTAATTAATAAATTAGGAGGTAATTTTGTTATTGTATTGAAAGGAGCTGAAGATGTAATAGCAAATAAAAGAGGAACTTTAGTTTGTAATGAACAAGGTTCGAATAGACGATGTGGTGGCCAAGGAGATATATTAGCCGGAAGTATGGGTACTTTTGCTTATTGGGCTTCCAAACAAACCCACTATTGTGACGAATTGGATCCAGAAGTGCTTGCTGCTTATGCAGCTAGTGCACTTACTAGACATACAAACAAAATTGCATTTCAAGCAAAGGGACAAAATATGATTACTACAGATATTGTTGATTTATTACCAAATGCATTTCAAAATCTATTTGGCAATTAAAACAATTTTTGTTCGCATTTCATTTATTATTCATTTATTAAGATTTATTGGATTATATTATTTTCAAATTTTAAATGTTACATTTTATAACTAGTTATTACTATTGTTATTATTAGTTGAAAATACATTTTGTTTTCAATGATTATTTTATTTCTATTAATGATATCTTTGAAGCACAACATACTTACAACAATAAACTTGTTTGGAGCTATTCTTAGTGCATATATATATAGCTAAACTAACATTTAATTCTTATGATACTACTTCAAGAAATCTGAACAGTAAAAAATTCTGTCAAACCAAGGTTGTACGACAAGATTATCCCTGTAGATAACATTCTGACATTTCTAAGAAGAAAAAAGTATAGCATTTTAGTTTTTTATGCTATTTTATTATTCATTCTATTGTAACTTTTTCGTTAAATATTTTACCAAAAGGGTTAGGGGTAAAGGGTAATTTTGAAAATATTCTTTTTAAATTTGGTAATAAGTTTAATCATTGATCAACATTTTGTTTATAACCAATTTTAAGAGACAGTCCATATTTGCAAATCATTTAATACCAGTGGCGCATGCAGAGGGGATAAGGGGTTGTAACCCTCCTCCTAAATTTTCTCCGATGTCTAGGTTAAAATTTACAAATTTTACTAGTTTGAAATATGAAGAGCTAGTATTGAATACCAAGTATCATTGATTATAGAATAGTCTATTCTATTATCAATGCTATTATTTAAGTCGAAATATATTAAAGATTTGCATAATTTTGTTAATTGTATAATGTGTTATATTTTTACCTTGACCCCCCCCCTGAAAAAAAATCCTGTGTACGCCACTGTTTAATACTGATAAACTGATCATGTACCATATAATGATCATGTTACTATGAATATCATCTGGATCACAGTATATTTGTAATTATTTGTAATCAATAGAAGCTGGAATAATATTTTCTCAAGGAAAAAACTAAAATAATTGTTATTACAATACTCATAAACAAAAAACAGTACTAGATCAAATGATGAAACGACTATGAGCTTAATTAAGTATGTTTCAATGTCTATGTCATTGTATATCATATGTTATAAAATTATTGATTGACTTTAAAGTAGATTATTAGCAGTACAAATAAAATTAATGACATCACACAATAATTATTTTATTCAAACACATAAATGTTTCATAATTCTTAATATATGTTTAGCTATAGAATTATATTTATTAACCTAAATACAAGCAAACCATTCTTTACCTACTGTATAATTGATTATATATACTTTTTCATTTATAAATTATAATTATTTTCTATCTAAATATTGTATATACTCAGTGTTTCATATACATGAGAATATTAGTAAAAAAATGAATATTTATAAAAGCAAATAATAAAACATATTATAATTCATATATTAATAAACAAATATAACTTGATGAATCTTTAACAATAAAATAGGTTATTCCAAAAATAATACCTGTGTTAAACACACAACACATGTGATAACTTTAAAAGTATTACATTTAATGATTTATTGGCTCAACATTTTAGTAAAGAGCATATATTCTAGGCAGTGAAGTCCATTGGTTAACTTTCATACACCATTCAGTGAGAATTTAGTCTCCATGTTAATAAAAAAATATTCTTCCAACAGACTGAAACGTTCATTATAATCTGACAAATATCATGTTCAACAGTTCCTTGTATGAGTTGTACATCTATTTATAGCTTACCATTATGAATTTTGTCATTGATAAAAAAAAAAAAAATTAGGTAAATATTTAATTTATTAAAGTAGTACGAACTTTAATTAATGTTTGAAATAATTAAATTTGACTGACGAGATAGACATTATGAAGTTGAACTTGTTTACAAAAAAGCAATGAAGCACATGTTACAATCAGCAAACCATTTAAGGAACATACAAAAATCTAATAACTTCTTATCAGGTATATTAAATCGCATTGAATTCGTAAAATCGTTAAAACGAATAATGTCACAATAAAAACATTTTAAATTGTTAATAAATTATAAGATTTTAATGATTAATATAAAAATTAGGTAGTAGAAATTTTCAAGGACTGTTACATTGATTTTCACAAGGCTCAATATTTCAATACATGTAACTGAATCAATAAAAGCGTTAAATGAAAAATTTCTATAACCAATAAGTTATAATGGTAATTTTTACTATAAAATTCCTAAATACCAATCATCCCACTTAATAATTCAATCTACATAGCACTACAAATCTACTTGATTACATAAATTATTTCTATTGTTTATCACAGATTAATTTCATTAAAAACTACACAAGTAAATGAAATAAATTCCTTCATTTTTTGGAACTAGAATATCAGAAAATAGTGTTTTAAATTAAAAATGTTATCACTTTAAGAGTGTTATAAATTGAATACGCAATACTTTGTATGTGTTATTTCAATTTCTAAAAAAATATGTCTATTTTTAAGAATAATGTTATAATTCATCATTATACCTAGTGTCTATATTTAATTAATGTTATTTAAATATTTTCTTAAACTTTATATTCATTTCCTAAGTGAATATAAAAATAACAATTACACATTACAAAAGATTGAAAAAAAATCTAAATAAGATTCATCAAAGTCATAATGTTTGCATTTGTGCTCAGTTTATGAACCTATATTATACAAATTAATTACAAGTTCATACACAAATAAAATAATTTTGATCAAATAATGATGCATGCAAAAAACAAGTAAATGATACTGAATTAAATAAATAAAATTAGGAAAAATGTATTCAACATCAGGTGATATTATAGATATAATATTTTTTAAAAGAGAATACCTTAAACATATGTAGGAAACAATTCTAACCTATTTAATTTCTAATTCATTAGATTAAAATACAAGGAAATGGAAAATTGAGATATTATTTTATCGATATAAAATTGTTTGGACGGAAACTAATAGATAAAACTTGCACTAGTCATATATTTTAAAAAAACATAAAAAATAAATAAATAACAAATTTATAAAAAATAATAAAACCTACTGACAATAATAAATAATAATAAATAATAATAAATAATAATAATAATAATAATAATAGTAATAGCAATAATTTAACTTAATACAATTTTCAAAAATTATTTTTTGATTCAATGTAACTCAATAATTGATTAAACAATTAAACTATTTGCTTTTCACAATTTATAGTCAATAGGGAATTATTTGCTTTTATAAATCTATTCCCAGGGTCTATATTAAATAGACTTAATGGATTCTTTATATAAAATTATTGTCCAACTGCTATAAGTTAATATAAGGTAACAATTTTAAACAATACACTTGTAAAAATGTCAATAAAGACTAGAAATTTGGTGGGTTAGTAAATATACAATTATTTTTTTGTCAGCATGGAATATTATGTACAAATGACAGAACCTTGATTACATTTTTAAGCCAATCAATATTTTGATTTAAACATTTTTATCAATATAATTATTAGCTTTTTATAATTATGAGGTTTGGATTTTTAAAAATGAGTTTTTACTTAATTAAATGTAATTTTTAGGAATACATTCATTTAACATTATGAGTTTAAATAAAACAAGAAAATTTTGATTTTTCTTAGTTGTTATGATAAAAATAAATAATTTAAAAATATGCAATTTTATGCATTTAAACTTTAAAATTCCATTTTAAATGTTTTTTTTTTTTAATTTAATTCATTTTTGACTATTTTTTTTGGTTTAAAATCCAAATGCTCCTAATTAAGAATTAAGTATGTTTGGCTGACTGCAATGATGTATGGCATGGCTTACACACCCGTACTGGTTTCAGTATTCGTAATCTTGATATTTCAGATTCATACTTGCTACACCTAAGAGCAAATACAATTTAACTATAGTAAATAATTTATCTATAAAATAAGAAAAAATTAAAGTAAAAGAATGTATCTAACAATTAGTGAAATTCAAGAAAGAAGAATAACAACAATTACTTTGAGCAAAATAATTGTCCACAATTACGACAATGGTGACGTCTTTCATATAATGAAAATCGGACATCACACAAATTGCACTGCTCTGCTCCTTCATCTTTTAACCAATGATCAGCTACACCTTTTCCAGGCTGTTCAGCTACATTCCATGTAAAAACTCGTCCTCTGGCATCACCAATGTATACTGTTCGATGGTCCCTACAATAAAATACCAAACAAAATATATTATACTGTATAATTTTATATTATAAATAATTAAATGTAATACTTACTTAGAAATTGATATACATGTTATGGAAGCTGGTTCAGTGTTATCTTTACGATCATAAGCTGTATGCATAGTTAATTTACTGCGAAATACTAACTGACGTTGCCACTGAAAACCTATAATGCAATATTTACATATTTAAACACTGATATGAAAATGAAAATTTTAATTAAATATGTTATATGTTTATACCATCTCTTAATCTGTGCAAAGGACTGACAGGTTTCATCTTTGGACTTAAATCTTCTCGGTCAACAACAACAAATGATTCTATAAGATTAGTTTCACTTTTACTTAACCTTAATGCTGATTCAATAACTGATAAAGATTCTTGTTGAATATTTGGCTCATCAGTTGAACTTGATGTATTACATTCAGATTTCCTAAGTAATGTATTAGGTTTCATTGATCTGAAAATTATTTTAAAATAATCCAGAATAATCAGGATAATTTTCACCATCTAAAAACTTATCCAAAATACCTTTTTTTTCTCATTACTGGAACTGGAGGGGTTGAATCATTTTCATCAGAAAAAGTTTTTTTATCAATACCTCCAATGTTTTTTACAGGAGTTTTAGGCTCTTGTTCTGATAGACTGCTTTCAGACCCACTTTTCATTACCAATCCTTGCTCATTAACAGTTTCAGAAGATACACTCAATTGTTTAACTAGTCTTTGAACAGCAATTGGTCGTGTTTTTAATATACTACAACTCTCTCCAACATCTTTACTTTTTTCAATACTGTTATCTTTAGAAACTAAAGATTCTTTCGACAAGGCATTTAATGGAACTTTAGGAACTTGAACATATTCCATAGACCACATCTATAAATAAATAATAGCTATACATAATATACAAAATTAAACAATATTACATTAATAACCATAAGAACGTACTCTAACAACTCCATCTGACGATCCTGTAATAATAACATTCTGAGGATCCCAATCAATAGCTTGTGAAAATGCTACACATAATATTTGTTGCATTCTATCAGCACGTCCAACACTTGTATCTACATTTGCTAATTCTTCGCCATTTATAGTATAAATGTGTAACATAGTACCAGCACATGAAGCTATTTGGCCCTGATAATTTCCATAATATAACAATTAAATTTAAAACCAAAATCTTATTTATACTTTTACTTACAGTTGAATTATTAATTGCTAAAGCTGCAACTGGAGCATAATGTTTTTTTAACTGCCTCACAAAAGCTTTTGTGCACAAATCCCAAACTATAGCTGTACAATCTCTGCTACCAGAAACAACAATATTATATGTGTCACTAGCAGCCAAACAAGTTACTGCTTCTGTATGTCCATACAAGTTATCAACAATTTTTAAAGACTTGTTATTTAAATCTAACTCCCATACAGTCAAAACCTGAAACAAATTTTAAATGTAATACTAAACCTATGCTTATATGTATATATATATATATATATATATATATTATATTACAGTGCTAGTTCCAGCAGTAATAACAGTCTTAGATGTAGGGCATACGCAAGTTACAATTTCACCAGGTGATTGACTCGAGCTTTCACAGATTACAATTGGTTTATCAGTTTCATATTGTGCTAATCTTAAGCTATGATCAGCAAAACCCCAAGTAATGGTCTTATTAAAACTGGGTGGCATTAATGCTTTATTCTGTTCAACAGCTAATACATTTTTATCCACTTGAAGAATTTGTCCAACAGGACCTTTAAGTTCTAACACAACATAAAATATAACATTAGTAAAATAAAGTATTGTACTATATAATTGCAATATAATATATATTAATTAACCTTTAATTGGTTGTAAAGATGGTTTAAGGTTATCCAAATGATAAAAGAATAGTTTGTCACCAAATGATAAATTGGTATTTGAACTTAAAATCGGGTTTGCAGCATCAAGCATTGAAGTTCTATTATTTGGTTGTTTTTTACTTGGATGAGGTTTCTTAAAAAGTTGTTTTGGTATCTGTCCAAAATTGTTTATAAATCCAATTGTTGCATTTTTCTTCAATGGATCATCAATACTAATAAAAAATGTAATTAAACATATGATTAATATAAAAAAATTAAAATATTTACCTGTAAATATCAACATTTCCTTCATAAAATAAATGATGAAAAAGATTGCAAGCTTGTACAGCAGGTTGACCTAATTGTTTGTAACCAAATATTAAATCAATCCATTCATGAAGATGTTGTGATACATATTCAGATTCAAGTGCTGCTCTATGTACTCGGATAAACTCATGTGGATCATCTTTGGCCCATGGAGGTAAGACTACATCATTTAACTGTACTCCATTTTGTTTGCATCCTAAAGGTTATCATATTGAAAATAATAATAAATTAATAATTACTTAATTTTGGATTAAGTACCCAAATCAAAGTTGTTAGAGTTAATTAAAAACTCTGGTAAATAAAAAAATTCTGGTACAAGTTCTTTAACATCAGCCATGTTGGTTTTAGAAGCTGATAACCATGCTTCTCGGATACTATTAAACATACGATCAGCTAAATCAAAATGTCCACCCTAAAAAAATTAATAAAATATACATAGTATTAATTTATATTTGTAAAAATTATAAATTATTTAAATAACTAACCTGTAATCTGAGAAAATGTTGAGTAAATGGTTCCATCCTAACTAAATATGAACATACTATCATCGCTGAAGAGTAATGAGTACCGAAATGATATGGAGGAGTTTCACCATGAGGATCATCCCACTCCCGATACCTAAGATAAACAAACATTGCATTTTAACAATCATTTTTAATTTTTCTGAACATAAAAATGTAAAATTTGGTGGAACGAGAATATTTAATTTTACCATTTTTAACCTAGTTCATTAATATTGAAGATAAATTCTACATTATTTATAACAATTATTTCTGAACAATGCACTACCACCCATAATGTGTCACAAAATATCATGATAATTATTAATTGCTGTCAAAGTTGCTAAAATTAAAAGTAAACATTTTAAATTAAGATTATTTAATAATTTGTATTATTCTATAAATAGTGAATACATCCAGCTTTTGTTTCACATAGAAGACAGTTATTCTATAGACGTGTCCTATAAATATTCCATGAATCTAGAGAGGAATTATTGTTGTTTTTTTACTTCTGAAGAATCCCAGTAGGCTGCTTTTTTAAGTGAACACTCCTGGTGTACTAAATTAACTTTTTTAGTAGACATATTTGAAAAACTATATTACTTAAACAAGAGCATACAAGGAAAACAAGTGAACAATTTCATATCTATAGATAAAATTAATTCTTTCCAGTAGAATTTTTTGTTATAGATTATTAAAATTGAAAAACAATATACTTAGGATGTGTTTGATTTTACCAAGAACTGCTTTATTGATTAAGATATTTCAAATTTAATTTGAAAAAGTTTACACTATCTTGAAAAAATATTAAAACATATTTTCCATTATTATATTTGTCTTTAATAGATTGGGTAAGAAATCCTTTTATTAGTTTTGCTTATGAGACTGCATTGTTTACCACAAATTAAAAGTGAAATTATTTATATTAAAAATGACAATGATCTAAGCTACAGCATTCTAAATTATTTGAAGATACTAAGACAAACTCGAAGTTAAAAAAAAATCAAAAAAATCTAAACGTCTCATAATTTTTTAGAACAACTATTAAATGGGTATCTCAAAATTTTAAGGAAAGCTATGAACAGAATACTGCTATTTTTCTCATCATATATTTTTGAATCATCTGTTACAGACATACATAAATGTAGGTCCTTACAACTACCAATACATAAGGGGATCACATAAATCATAAATAGTAGAAATCGGGTGAACAATATAGAAAGGAATGATTAAAACCCGAGGGTAACCCGAACACATACTATATATGAGCTGTCAGCTACACTTCAAAGTATTATAATAAAATGCAATTAATAGTAGCGTATAACAAAATATGGGAAATGTGCGAACAGTAATATTGTCGAGGTCAACCATTAAAATATCAATTTAGCACCTCAAAATAGTAACAATAATTGGAAATAACTTATTCCATAGAAATGCGCGACTGATTCCACGAACCTGAATAAATTAGCACCTCAGGGTAATAACAATAATTGGAAATAACTTAGAAATGCGCGGCCAATTCCACGAGACCTGAGTATATAAAGGGGTTGAGAATAAACCAATGTTCAGATGTGTTTAAGACGTGTATTAGAGAGCACCTTCACGCCAGTTTATTTGTTAAATTAATTAAATAAATTGTACTTAAAAATTACGGTTTAACTGCCGCACGCAATACATCATTCTCCTCAATGAACGCCATCAAAACCCAAAATCAATCACAACTGAAGAACTTGAAAGACAACATACTGGTGTGCTTGTCAATCATTATACTCCAGAAGAAACTTAAAAAGAAGGAGAAATAGGACCATATTTCTCACCAAATTGTTTATAATGTAATCATAATGTATTTGTTTTTCCATATTAATAAATTTAATATTTGTCATAAAATATGATTTTACATGAGTTTTTTAACCTAAATAAATACACAATTTTATATAATTCACTAGGTAGTTATTTACTGTTATACAAATAATTATTAATTAATATTAATATTAATATTATTATTAATATAATAGAAGCCTAATATAAAAAAAATTTAAGTCACTGGCAAGAGTGCTATGGCTAAATATAGGTTAGATATAAATTAGGGTTATTGTGCTGTAAGAGCAAATATGTTGGGAAATGCTGATTTATACATTTAATAGATAATAAATAATAATGTAACCTATTCTATATATTATAACTTCTGTTACCAGTATAACATACATTTATTTATTTACATTGATTTAGAAAATCAACTTCAGTAATAATAGTATAGGGTTTCTGATCATGATTTTTCAATTTTTATACTTCAAGGGGACACAAGATGAATTTATGAAAATTTACTTCTTATGTTTATTCTAGCTCTTTTATATTTTTTTAAAAATAAATTAGTTTAACATTTCACATTATTTTTTTAATTTAACATTTTTATATTTTGTAAAGTACTTACATAGGTTTATTAATTTCATTTTAAATATCTTATGATTTAAGAGTTATGACTTGAACGATACTATTCTTAAATATAAATTAAAATTATACTGCATTATACCTTTTTAAAAACTGTTCAAGTCGTAATGGACATTGAGCACCCATTGGTTTAGAAAAATCTCTGAAGATAGCAGGATTTGAAAAGTCTAGTACATCAGATTCATAATCATTTAGAATCCAAGGAAATACCGGATACTGCATTAGATCATTATAACTCCGTCCAGCCAATGTATTCAAATGCATTAAATACTGGAAATTAGATATTTCACCTCTCTGAAAATTTAATACATTTGTTAAAATATTTTCATTCAAACAATATTTTGGAAATACATTTTATGAAGATAATAAAATTAAGTATTAGTTCTGTTATGATGCTATACATCAATACATGATATAATAAATACAATACATGATAAAATAAATAAATAAAAAAAATTGGAGGTTTTTAAAAAATAGGGTAAAATACCTAAGTGAGATGAAACACCACAGTGGGGTAAGTTATAGAGATGGGTGAATAGTATTGCTGTATTGGCCTTTTTAACTTGAAACCACTGTACGATTGCTTTCAAAAAACGATCCTACATTTAAGAGGTTATATGGATCAGTTTATATTTCTAAAAATTGTTGTCTAAAATAGTGCCAATCACACTGAAGTGGCCTTAAAATTCAAATAAAAAATAATATTTACACATATATATACGTACTCAGTAAATATTTTGAGTTGCTACAATTAATGTTTATGATTACAACTAAATACTTATATCACTTAATGAGAATTTTTTGAAATATCTGATTTTGTCAATATTTTTTATAGAAACATTTATAAACACTTTTTAGACTTTCCATTATTTTATGTATTTTAATTTATAAAAAAATATTTTATAAAATCATGTATTTAATATTCAAACCAAAATTATAAAATTTTTAAATTTTACTATAAAAATATTATGGATTATCGTGATTTCTATCATATCAAATTTAAAATTCATACCATAGTATTTTTTTTATTATTTATCAATAAAGATATGTATAAGGAACTTTGGGTTACATTTTCAAGACTTTTTAACAAACTAAAATTATTTTATAAACATTTTTGAAAAAATTCTAAAAAAATATGAAATTGTCAATTATAAATATCTATAAATTTTGAAAAAAATCTTTTGAAGATTATACCACTCATAGCAAAAGGTAGTATAAGCATTAAGTGAATTAATTTTGTATTTTTTTTATAAATTTTATCAGTTTTTCAAAATTATTAAAAAATTCCCAATTAAAAACTACTTTTTTTTTTTATTAGAGATGCAATACTTCCAGGCAAAAATTGTGTATATAGACAAAAAAAAAATTTAAATTGAACAAAACACACATCATCAGAAAAACCAGTACATAACTAGTTTTACTCAGAATATAAAAAAGTTTAAAATCATTTATGATGCAAAGAAAAATACATTTCAAAATCCCATTTTAAATCAAAAGTATTTAATTTAGCTACCTTATAAAAGTATTATTAATTTATAATTAATTTATCATCATGATAAAATATAAACTATTTTAAAAAATATTAATAAAAATAAATCTACTTACCACCCATCTAGTAGTTACTGTTGTTTCACCCATTAGATTTGAAAGAAGACTTGTGCTTTGTTCAACATTTGCTGTTCTTTTTTGCCCAGCTACTGATTGATGAGCATTATCTGCTATTGATGTTGAATAAGCCATAAATCTAGAAAAAAACAAATATTTAATTATTCACTGAAATATTATAACTTAAATAGCCTAAATAATAAGCCTTAATAGCATGTTACACAATAACACATAAATAATTTTATCAGAAATCTTTAAGTAAATTACCTATTAAAAACCTTATTTCTAAGTTTTTTTGGAAGTGCCAATAAATGATTACGCCCATCGGCAGAAAATAATTCTACAGCAATGGGTTGTAGTAAATATCGCCGTTTATGTACTTCCCTATAATTTAATAAAATATTTAAATCATATATATATATATTTTTAAATATAAAAACAGTATTATTAAACTAATAAATACCTTATATCATCATACGAAAACTTTGAACTTAGTTTTTTAATGCGTACTCGATTTGGACTTCCATTCCCAGGACTTGGTAATAATGGTTCATATGAATTTGGTAATAAAGTATCAATGTCTCTAATTTCTCTAGTCTTAAGTAATGTAAAACCATCTACAATATATACATGATCTTTACCAAATAAAAGTAAACCCTCATATGTATCCAGACCTTGAATTCTTGCACACCGAAACATATGACTTATCTGTAAGAATAAAAAGCTGTAAAGTAAACTACTGGTGCCATTAGTTACTAATTTTGACTCAAAAGCTTAAATATATAGCATTAATCAGCCAAATTATAAAGCAATGATAATTAATGGCAACAAATAAAGGTAATTTTAATATATAAATAGGTTTAAAATATCTTATCTAACATTATAACTTAAAAACACAATTAAATTATTTTAAATACGGATTTTAAAATCACAATTGAAAGGTATTAAAACACAATATTTAGCATTTTTAATACACTATATATATATTTAAAAGAAAACCAAACTGAAAGATTAAAAAAGTCAAAACTCCTAGGTCGAGTAATATAAGGATAAGAGAACAGTATTTCTATATTGATCTTTTAAATTTGAAACCTATGTACCATTATTCTCGAAAAACGATTCTGATTTAAAGAGGTAGGATGATATATTTCTAAAAAGATTTTAACTATTTTCACAAAAAAAAGTATAAAATTTGGGCAAATCTTTGAACAATTTAATTTCCAATAAACAGTACAAATAAAATTTATTCAATAAAATAATTCAAAACTACAAAATATATTTTACTAAATAAGTAACTATTATTTAATGAAAATGCATAGAAATATCTGACGTTATTAAGTATTTATTTTATAATGCTTCTAATAATTTTTGTGACTGCCCAATGAATTTAAAATTCAGAGTGAAATGAGACTGTATTAGTTTTACTACGATATATGTTATCTTAAGGAATACTCCGAATCATTATCAAATAAAAAGTAAAAGATTGGAATTCATTCTAGATGGTACTTTCATGGGGTACTTTTGTTGGGTAATTTCTTTAATTTCTCAACAATTTTAATTAAATGAGATATAGCTGAAAACTATTTGCAGATTTTTCAAACCAAAATATGATTATAAAATTATAAAATTATCATTGTACATTTATAATCCAATATTGGGGGGGGGGTGTATACTGTACCTTCTCGTGGTCCCCCCTGTCTAGTAGTATTGTGAATGACAGAAAATCTAAATGCCTATGCATTAAGATATTGCAAGTATATCAACAACACGAAGCCAAACAGCACAAACCAGGCGGCCGAACGTCGAAAGACCTCCCGGCCTTATTGGTGAAAACAGCCCTTCTCAAGGCTACCCAACTGACAAACGTGTACAACACGTAATAAAACATAAAAACAAAAACTCCAAAAAAAAAACAAAAAAAATTCACAAAAAATCCAAAAAACATAAAAAAATACATGACGAGCAACCTATATATATACTAGAACTGTGGAGAAAAATTTCAAGATAGCTCAGATTAATGTGGAGGGCCTGACTAGAGCCAAGGCTGACAATTTGGGAAAAATATTTGGTGACATGGACGTATTGGTACTACAAGAGATCCGCATTCCCGACGCAGAAATAAACCGCCTAAAAATAAATGGTTTCAATTTAGTGCATTACACTGGTCACAAAAAACATGACTTGGCGACAAATGTAAAACAAAATAAGTCGTTCCCGAACATTGAGCAAGTGGCAGGTAACGAATATACGATTGGTATCCGTATTGACAACTCAACCGTTTTTAACGTATACAAATCCCCACCCAGAAAGTGAACTGCTTCCGTTTTGCCAGTCAGTCAACATCTAGCAATATACATTGGAGATTTTAACTCCCACAATACTGAGTGGGGATACTCCGTCGATAATGAAGAAGGCGTAACATTTTCGAACTGGGCAGCAATTAACTACCTTAAACTGATTTATGATGCCAAACAAGGAGGTACCTTTATATCGGGTAGATGGGACACGGCGACATCACCAGATCTTTGTTTTGTGACGGAAGATTCTAATAGCCTTCCCTTAAGCGTAAATAGAGAAATCAATAACCTTTTCCCAAGAAGCCAACACATGCCAACCACCGTGAATATCGGTCTGATAATTCCAACCTTATACAAACCTTTTATGCCTCGTTGGAACCTGCGTAAAGCAGCTTAGCCAGAATTTACTAAATACGTTGACGATAACATCCACCGAATTAAACCTATACCGGACAACTACGGCAGATTCATCAACCTCATAAAGACAGCAGCGAAAAAATCGATACCCAGAGGCCATAAAAATAACTATACCCCTTGCTGGACTAAGAAATGTGAAGAATTACTAAAAGAATACGAAAGGGACGGTAACGAAATCAATGCCGATAAACTCATCTCCCTACTTGATGAGAAACGTTGGAATAGATGGACACAGGCTATGGATGAAATGGACTTCACTCACTCCAGTAGGGAAAGTTGGTCTCTCCTAAGAAAACTGGAGGCAGCTCAATCCTCATGGAAAGCTTGCAAAGTCTCACTAAACTCTATCTCAACCATACTTCACAAGACTACGAATATAAAACCCAAGAAGTCCGATAAGATGAAGGTGAAAGCCGATTACAAGGAAGAACTCAATATGTGTAGAAAAGTCCGAAAACATGAATGATTTCGACGTGGAGGAAGTGGAGGCCGCCCTAAAGCTCCTTAAAAACGGCAAAGCTGCAGGCGTAGATGGTATGCTACCAGAATTTCTGAAACATTTGGGAACTAAAGGGAAATTTTTGTTAACAAGACTCTTTACATCGGTAAAAAATAACAATACATTGCCAAAACAATGGCGAGAAGCTAAAGTAATTGCAATTCTAAAACCAGGTAAGCCTGATGATGACCCAAAAAGCTATAGACCTATTTCGTTGCTATCCGTTGTCTACAAGTCATTTGAGAGAGTACTCTTGGCAAGAATTCAAACGCAAATCGATGAGCACCTACCAGTAGAACAGGTGGGCTTCAGATATGGAAATGTTGTAATGAACAAGTACTGTCTCTGACGACGTTTGTAGAAAATTAGTTTCAAAGAAAATTGAAAACGGGAGCTGTTTTCCTAGATCTATCCTGGGCCTATGACACTGTATGGAAACAAGGCCTACTTTTGAAGTTAGCCAAAATCCTAAAATATAAAACGTCATTACGTCTAATTGACAACTTATTGTCAGATAGAAAATTTAAAGTCCATCTAAACGGGAAAGAAAGCAAGTACAAGTTCCTTCAAAATGGTCTACTACCCCAGGGCTCAGTGCTCACCCCAATCTTATTTAACGTATAAAAATCAGACTTCATAAATACCTCGTCACGTAAATTTATGTACGCGGATGACGTGGGGTTAGTAGCCCAAGCAGAATCAATCGAAGAAATGACTGATATATTAAATGAAGATCTAGCAAGAGCCCAAAAATATTTCAAATCTTGGTTTCTCATTTTTAACCCCAACAAAAGGACAGCCATAGTTTTCCACCTGAACAACAGAAGCTAGTAGAAAACTTAATTTGACAGTCCAGGGCATCAAAATAATGAGTGTAGATGCCCCAAAGTATCTAGGAATCAAATTGGATAGAGCTTTAAACTTTAAGCAACACTTAGAAGATGTAAAGAATAAATTGAAAACCAGAAATAATATCATAAGTAAACTAGCGGGAACAAGTTGGGGTTATCAAGAAGATGGCAATGTAAAAAATAGACATCTAATAAGTGATCCCACTCAAAGAGTCCCAGGTTTTGAATATCCAAGAACCATGTGGACCAATCTAAACAGAATACGAACGGAGCATGGCAAGTGTAAATACCTATTACACCAATGGAAAATAAGGATTTCGCCTCATTGCGACTGCGGGCAAATACAATCCATCAGATACATCGTGGAGGAATGCCCTCAAACTAGATACAAGAATGGAATTGAGGCACTTCAAAAAATTTGATGACAAAGCAATGAATTGGCTATCAAACACTTTCGTTCGCCTTTAGATAAATTACGTATTATAATTGTTGTTATTGTTAAACTTATAATCATATAAGTATATTTTTAATTTTTTCTATGCCATTATCTATATTTAAGTTCTTATAAAATATTTATATTTTGTTATCTTAATGTAGCATAAGGTTTGTTTTTCACCAATATACAAACGCCATATGCAATAAAAAAAATCCAATATTTTACTCACTTCATTAAAATTTTAAAATATACTGTATTTTATTTAATTGTACTTAATATATAATGTTGATAAGTCATAATTTCACCTTTTCATTTGGTTCCAAAAGCCTGATTATTGTATGATTATCATCTGGGGGAGCTTGGTCTTCAATTCCACTTTCAATATCATTATCATCCATTCCATCATCTGGTTCAGATGTAGATCTTCTAACAACACGTTTTAAGCCTTTGAATGGTAATTCTAAAAATATATGCTATATTTAATGTAGAATTTCAAATACATGTTTATCTATTAATTTTGGATATTTAAAATAATTTTTAGGTATTTAATTTGAATTATTTCAAGCAGTTATTATTAAACTACATATAAAATAAATGAAAATAAAAATAAATGTTTACCACTGTCATCTAGGTTTTTATCAAAATCAAAAGTATCATGGCCATCAATTACTGTCATAAATTTAGTATTTTCATTAGATTGTGGTGCTAAATTTTCCATATCAATAAGTGTGGGTAATTTATATTTCTGACAAAATTCTTTGCTATCATAACTTGTTGCAACACGATACTTTAATCCTTTCTAAAATCAAATTAATTATACTGTAATAAAACTATAAATATAAATTAGTTTAAAAGAAAATAATTACATTGTCTCCAGACTCAAGTTCTGGTCGATATGGGTATTGAGTATAGAACTGATGATTTTTTACCATTTTTTTGCGCATTCTGCATGGACCTTCAGTCATATCTAATATCCACTTATCTAATCTAAAACCAATAAAATATTAACTATGAACAAATAAGTAAATAATATTTAAACATACTTGCAAGGAGTAAAAGGACCCCAAAGTCCCCTCTCTCTTGTTAATTCCTGTTCAATTAAATACCATTGATCCAGAACATATCGCACAGTAAATGATTGGTGCTGTGCTTGTCTAGACATTTGCATAGAAACAAGTTCACATACAGCATTTAAACCATGGTTAGCCCATGTAGACCATTCACTTTTGGTAATTCTTGATAAAGGTAAAGAAATACTAGAAAGACTTCCACTTTGCCAACGGCTTTCATCACGCCTAAGGACTTTTCCCCGAGATGCTAGTCTTGTTAAGCCTCCAGTTACTTTTTGTATTTTCTAATAGACACAATTTAAAATATATCAACAACTACTTATCTATAAAATATATGTATTAATATCTATAATAATTACTGATTGAATTTGAGTTTGTAATTCCCAAGGCATTTTATACAAAGATTTTTTCTCCATATCAATGTAAGTTAACCAATGTTTTTGGGCAGTTTCATAAATAAGTTCACGGACGGAATGTAAGTCTGGAGCTTTATTATTAGATGACATTGGTAATGGAATTTTGAAAACCTAAATTTATTATTTATATTAAGACATTAATATGTACTACAAATAAAAATTGTTTTTAAGCTTAAAACAATAACATTTTAATTTTAATAAATGAAAAAATAAAAAATTACAAATTTATTTATTAAAATAAAACTAGCCTCTTCAATAGCTGGTTTTTTAGATATATACAATTCTTCCCAAACACGTTTTGCTGCAACTGCCATTAAATTTTGTCCTTGCTTAGCTGTTTGTTCTTCAACTTCAGCAGTTTGGTTTGGATTTATATGCCATGTAGTTTTTGCATTAGTATCCAATCTATGGAACACATAAGTTTTAATGAAAATATAATTTTCAAACATTAAATAATATAATAAAATAAATTTCAGTTATAAAATATTACATTATTTTCATATCAGAAGTCAATTGCAATAAACAATAAATTAGACAGCCAATGAAATCCAATTCATGATTACCAGATCCAAACACCAATGTTCTAAATTTAAATATATAAAAAAATTATCTTTGTTAAATATATTTCAAAATAATTAATTTTTATTTACCTATTAGTGGTAAGCTTATGTAATGCTTCCAAAACTGGCATCTGTGAAGCTATTGAATCTGTACTCCTTGACAACAAAAATAAAGTTGTTCTATTAAGACAATGATAAAATCCTTCCATAGGTACAGAACAAGGTCTTCGTTTTGCTTGAACAATTAATTTCAAAATAAAATCAAACACTTCATGAGCATCTTTTATTAAAACACCCTGCCAAAGTTTGTCCACAACACGGCATGTTAAATAACAAACATTTTGAGGAATATTTTGAGCACTGCCACCAGGAACAGATGATACAGCTGCTTGTTCGCCAATCATAATATCAACAGCTAATAAGTGATCCATTAATGTTGACAATAATTCAGTTTGATATTTTGATACTTGAGATGAAGTTGCACCTTCTGGTGAAGCCTAAAAAATATACATAAACTTTTTCATTGAATACGTTAAATAATATATATTATAAATAAAAAGAAGATTTACATCAAGAACCAAGTCTAAAGGTGGTAATGACTTGCTATTTATAGGTAATAATAATGAATCAACAACAATAACTCTTAAGAAATCAACAACAAATTTTCTAGACGGATGTAAAGTTAATGATTGTTCTTTTTGAACAGTTGGAGGTGGAGTTCCATCTGGTGTTTTAATAAAACAATCATCATTTGGTGTGGACGGTTCACTCAAATTTAAGTTTGTAAATGGAAAGAGTGTTGCACTTAAGGAATGTAAGATATCAGATGTCATAAATGCTGGCATCCAATCTGGAAGATTATGGTATAGATAAAAAAGAAACTGAATTATAGTAACTGGGTGATCTTCTAACCAATCTTCATATTTAGTCCTGAAATTATATGAAAAAAAATTTGATGAAATAAAACAACAAATTGAAAAATACTACTAAATATTACTCTCTATTATCTTGATTCAGAATTAATCTCACAGACAATAAAAGGGCTGTAACAGCTTCAGGGCATAAGACAATACGGTCACTAACAGCTGAAAGTGATTGACTTATGGGAACACCAAACACAAAAATCCAAATTCCATCAAGATTTAACTAGATAAAAATAATTATATAATATTTCATAAAGTTAATTTTAAACATTGAAAAATAGTTTAAAAATATGTACTTTTTTTTCATTAGGAATTGTTTTAGCTGGTTGCCCCAACATCAAAGCCATGAGAAAATAATACAGTTCAGGAAGTTCAGTATGAAAAGATAGAAACCAAGAGAGATGTTGAAACCCAGGAATATTTAAAGCTTCAATTTTGTTAAGTACATCTTTACTATTCTTTTGTAAACTTGGAGAAAGTTGATAATCTAAAAAAATATGCAGGTAACATAAGATAAAAATATTTATTTATACAAATGAATAAAAATTATATTAGTTGAGAATTTATTAGAAACTTACTAAGCATCAAATTTGCTTTATTATTTTGCAAAAGTTCTGTATTGAGTAGCCATCCGCCATTACTGGATGCTTCTCTAAATTTAACCAATAATGTAGGTACAGAACATAAAGTGGTAAGAATTTTATAGGCCCAAATTACTGAAGAATTATGTATATTTGATTGCATAAATAGCAGTACCCAATCAAATCCTAATATTCGTACAAAATCATCACAAAACCTACACAAGTACATGTACTTTAATATAATACTTAAAAAAATACATAAGTGTAATACATTTATAATTACCCAGTGCAAATTAAGTTTTTATTTGTAAACAATAGACAATGCATAAGTTGAAGACAGCGGTTACGCAATAATATAGTACAAATAGTTTTTTCTTCATTTGTCAACTCATTACAACTATCCATGGTCTTTGTTTTTGATTCAAATTCTTCTAATTTAAGATTAGTTTCTGTATTAAGACCCGTATTTAATGTATACACTATGTACTGACCAAAACTTGAAAACAAAAATAAAATATTTAAGATTTACAAAAAATTGTGCAAGTACAAAATAAAAAATATTTTCACTCTATTTAATACAAAAATGTTAAACATTTAAATAATTTAATGATTATTACACAGAAAAACTTATTTTACTTTTCTTTTCATAGAGTATAATAGTGTTAAATATTTTTTCTAACTTTAAAAGATTGACCAGAAGAAAAGGCTAACTTCAATCATCATCTGTTGTTTTTTCTTATATCAAATTTTATTTATCTGGTACTTTTGAAAAGTCATTTTTTGAATTTCCTAGCAGTGTAATAATTCAGATATTATAACGGTTTTCTAAATAATTGAGAAAGAAAAAATACAAAAACCAATAACATTTATGAGATACCGAATTTCAATGAACTTCATTGAGTTATTAGTATGATAATAGGTTTGTTGTTGTCTAAAAATATTAACTGTAGGAACTTAAAACCAGTAGTGTAGTAAGAGCATGGCAAACTGATATACAAATTGTGAAGGGACACAAAACTTTATTTCAAATCTATTATTACAGATAAAAAAGTGAATTATTTCGAAATTTAGTATGAGTACTAGCAAAGTCTTTGCCACTGCTTAAAACACATTAATCTGGATACTTTAATTAACATTATGCAACAAATAGATTACAAAGATGTTCATATATATTATTTTCTTAGGATTTCGAGATAAATTATACACAATTTTAAAATAATATAGCCGATTTCCTATGACAAAGAAAAACTACCTAATTAGTTATAAACAATAGCAACAAAAAATATATCCATATAAAATTAATTTTTAAACATTAGCTATTTAAATTCAATTAGTCAAAAATAAAAATTGAAACTAGCAAGGACAAATACTTTTGAGTTTAAATCATCCAATTCACATAAAACCAAAATGTCAGTCGAACAATTTTGTTTTTTATGGGGCCATGGCAAAATTAAACAAACTAAATTTTGTAAGTTCCATAAAAAAAACATAATAAAATATAATAAACTTTTTTTTTCGTGAACTTCATTCATATAACATAGATACTTCAAGTATAAAAAGCTGAGTGATATATTATACTTTTGGAGTCTTTCGATGAACAAAGAAATTTAAATATACAAAATTGTAATATGGGCAAAAGTAATGTGATCACACACCAGGCACCTAGCACCCAAATTCATATACAAATTTATTTTACTAATTATCAAAAACATGCTATGTTTATAGTTTATGCATACTAAATAAATCTTTTATGATAACTATTCGATGATACAATTTATTACAATTTTTATTATTATATAACTTATATATAGATATATTATTATAACTTTAAATTTTATATTCATAGAAAACGTTATCATAAAGTTAAATACTGGGTTATGAATAGTAGACATAACGTTAAATAAGAACTAGTGTCAAATAGTGCTTTTTATAAGTTCTACAAGTTTCTCATAGAAAATAAATTATGAAAAATTATACAATGACCCAAAATTGTTAGCCCTCTTAATAGAAATATTTTGGCTACGTAACTGTCACAAGGAATTATTCATTATAATAAATAAAATTTGTATTTTTAGAAAAATAAATTGTTATTTACCAAATTAAATCTTCAATTAATGGATGTTTTGCTAAAAGTGCTCCAAGTAATGAAAATAACACTTCTATTGTTGATGGTGTAGAAGTATTAAAAACAATTGGCAAGAAATTTACCATTTTGCGAACCATTTCCATATTTCTCAATATAATTAGATTGTTCCTCTTTTCATTTGAGTCTGATACTAATTCATATAACTGTTCTAACAGTGACCGTAACAGACTAGCTGGAACTTCTTGCCAAAGCTAAACAATGTTTAAATGAAAAATAATACATTAATTTAAGTATGTTTTTAAATAGTTATATATATAACTTATATAATATATAAATACTATCAATAAATGAATGATATATATATATTCTCTCTCTCTACAACAATATTGTACAAAAAACAGTTTTAAACATAATTAATATAAAAAGTATTACGAATTGTGAAATCATGAGCCTCTACACAAACATGTTTAGTTTCTTTTTTGAAGAATAAAATACACATACATTTAACTCGCATATCAAATCGTTGAATGCAACTGGATCTGGAATACTTGGAGCTTCAACACTTCTAGTTGTGATTACTAAATCAAGTATAATGTGTAAAATATGAGCATTGAGCATATGTTTATGCCTACGTAAGCATAGTGCTAAGAGTTGATATCCACGTTTACGTTCCATTTCTCGTTTTGCTGTCATATTTAAATGTAGTACTCCACTTAAAGCTTTAACAGCTGCATACAAACTTTCCATGTCTCTTGCCATAGCAATTAGTCCTATGTATAGGAAAATAATTAAAATTGTTATTAATTACATGTATATATTTGTGAATATTTTTCTTTTTTACCTAATAATACAGAACAGCCACCAATATTATCAATTAATTTTAAAACTGGACGAGGATAAAATGTACGAACCCCTAAATAACCTAATATAACACCACCCAAACTTCTAGCTGAACCAGCTAAATGTCCAGCAGTGTTGTGCATTATACGAATAGGTGTAGCATTTTCATGAGTTGACATTCCAAGCTAATAAAACATTAAATTTTGATTAAACAATTATCCCTTATACATAAAAATTATGGTTTTAATATAATAATCAGTAATAGTCTAGTTTTAATCAACAAAAATAAATATATAAAAGTTTATTTTTTAAATATAAATATAAATTAACTATAAATATAATAGTAAATATATCTATCTAAATTTACCTGTTTTGCAATTGATTTACTATCCACTTTGCTATATATTTTTCGTATTTTTGCTAAAGTTAATTGAGAAACTGCCCTTGCATTCAGCCCAAATATAACTTTCTCTTCAGATATTAAAGGGCCAATATGTTCTAAATCTTAAAATATTGAAAATAAAAACTCATTTAGTTATATAATTAAAAATATAAATTTAACTATGAAAACTAAATACCTTTAATATCAGGTGCCTGTAAACTTCCAAAATAATGAGGACCCAGTTGATACAAAATTTTTATAGCATGAGGATTTAAAACCTCTTCTAATAAACAGCAAGGTCCTTGTTTCCATGTTAATTTAGAATATTTTCTCCAAATTGGAGGTGTTCCTATATATCCATACACAGAAGATGCAATAGTCAAATTAGCTGCTCCTCCACCAGGATTTTGAGATATATAATGTAACTAAAAATAATTTATAAAAATAATATTCATTTTAGATAATGTTAAAAAATTTTACTTTTTGTGTATGCACATGTTGACCATCCATATACAATGAAAAAGATGAATTTTTTAATACAGCTCTATTCAAAACTAGTACAATATGATGCCATTGGCCTTCTTGTACAAGATCTGGATACCATATTCTAGCACAAGAATCTCCAATAACTTCTGGCTCCCAATCAGCATTGGCTAAAATGTAAATAAATATATAGTTTAACTGTGTAAGCTAAAGTTAATGAATGTAATGAATTAAACAATATACTCATTGATATTGGCGTTTCTTGAGTAGATATAGTAAGTGCTCGGTCTCGAGCAGATAATACTACTGCTAAACAAACTAAATGGTCTCTAGAACTTTGAACATTTCTTATTAAAGTCAGAAGTCGAACTGGATGTGGATCAGTTCTTGGTTCAGAAAACTTTTCAATACATAACCAAGTTGAATAACTAAGGCCACTTTGTGGAGGGAACATTCGATCACCTTTAAAGAAATAGATGTTTTAAAAAACAAAAATTAAAAAAATTCTCATAGAATATTAAAAATAAAATTTACCAACCAGTTCCTATTCCTCCAATTACGTTCATATCAGGTGTAGTTAATGTGGCAACATTAACAACTGAAGGTCCACTAATTGGAGATTGTGGAGCAATACTAGGTAAAAATAAGCATCCAAAACCCTCAGTAGATAAATCCATTTCAAAAAATGGTGGTAGTGAAAGCATACAAGGATCTCTAGGTGTAGTCATAGATACAAGTGTTTTTACACGACTTAATGGTACTGTTCCACCAGGTTTTTTACTACTGTGACTTATCCAACAGTCCAGTAAATCTAAGGGAACACAACAAAGAGGTTCTCCGAGTCTCAAAAATTCACGCAAATCTTTTGGTTCTAATAGCTGAATAGCTAATCGTTCTAACATGTACTGAAACACTGTATGTAGTGGATGTGTTTCTTCCAACAATGCTATTCGTCCTACTTTTAAGACAATAGTTGGAAATCCAGAATCACAGAGTAGTTGTTGATTTTTTTCTCCGCGGACTAAAGATCTGATTACTTCGCCTATATAAACTTGCAATGTTAGTGATAGCTAAAAGAAATAATAATAAGAACTTTAATTCTATCAAAAAATTATAATATTATAGTATACTTTAGGAGCTGATGGATTATAAATTGATGGTAAAAGTTGTAACATAGCCATAACAACACCAGCATGGACAATAATTGGATCTGGAGCTGGAGGACTTAAATTAAAAGGTTTAAGTGTATGGCGGTTATTGTTCTGAGAATCTAATGGTTTTGTAGCTACCTAAATATAATTTAAATTAGTAATTTAATTCAAACTAAACTAAATATTCAATAACAAAACCGACTTCACTGTATCGTCTGTGAGCAGGTGAATTAAATGATACAACAGTTGTATTGTTTTGTTTATCATATAAATCAAGAGCAACATCATATAACATTCGCATTATCACACAAGCATAAGACAAAAATTTAGGAACATTATCTGTAATTCTGAAATCAACAGAATCATACAAATATGTTAAATATTGTATAAATTATCTAATCTAAATATTATTGTGGTTAAAAAACACTGATAAACATTATTTACCAAACACACTTGTTAAATACATATAAAATAATATTATGCAGCAAATGTTCATTGTTTTTAAGATATTTTAATAATAAATATTTTACAAAATAGTATGTTTATGAGAATATAGCTATTTTTTCTAGTAAAATATTGATTAATTACTATCAATAAAATTTTGTTTTAAATGTAAGTACTAAATATAATATTAATACTAAATAAGTCTTAAAAATTTAATCTTTAACTTTTGTTAATTATTAATGTTGTTATATTATGTTAATTGTGGGTTAATATTGTTATAAAAATAGTTACACATACTAACTAATAAAAATAGGAACTGGAAACATTACAAAACATCAAATATTTCAAATATAAATCAAATTATTTAAAAATATTCTAAATATTCAACTTGTATTGCAAACCAAAGAAATTAAATTAATATTAATATTTTTTGACTGTTCATTAAAAAAAAAATTAAAATAACATATTGATATTAAATGTACATTGTATAATATAGAGCTGGTAAAATAATGGTACAAGTACTCAAAGTTCTACAATGATTACATTTTAATAACATACATACAATAAATAAATTTTTTTTAAAAATATAACCTATGATGGTTAGCAACACTTTCCATTTGATTAATTAGTAAACTTAATTTAAAATATTTTAAACAAATAAAAATAATAAACACAAAATATTAGATTAAAATATTATATACCTCATATTATAGTATTTTTTTTAATAAATTTATAGCAAATATATTTTAACATAAATTCAAATATTGAGATGAGAAGGATTAATTTACTACATTCCCAAAAAATTTCTTTTTTCTCTCTAATGACGAAAAATTTATGAAAAGTTATAAAAAAAATGGCAAAATATATGGCATACTTGTTTTACACTAAATCAAATTTTTGTTTTCATAGCATCTAATTAAATAAAAATTGTAGACAATTGAAATATTCACTCATAATAGTTATAACTAAGGCTCGTATGTTAATATACTTTAAATAACTGTAAAGTGTATACATTTATGCATTGAAAAATTAACAAATATGCATTAAAAATATAAAAAACATAAAATATACATTTTAGTTATAAAAAAAAACCAAAATATGCAGCATCAAATGTATTTTACCTTAGTATTGAAAATTAAAATTAAATTATATTTTATAAGTATTTAATTTTTAATAGATTTTATTTTAATATTTCATATTTTTTTGTTATTACATACTAATTTAGTATATGAGTGTTACACTGTAATACAATATTTTTTTAGTTTGCTTAAATTTGAATCTATAAATATTTGGGACAAACATAATTTTACGGGTCAATAATTTATCTGAATAAAAATCGATAGAGTCTTGACATTTAAAAAACATCAAGAAAGGTTGAAAAATAAACTAAAGATGAGGAATAATATTATTTCAAAACTAGCTGGGTCGACATGGGGAAGCGATGCAACTGTTCTACATATATCAGCATTAACCCTGGTATACAGTGTAGCTGAGTACTATGCTCCAGTTTGGTTCAAAAGTTGACATAGCAAAAAGGTGGATACGGAGTTAAATCAAACGAAGCAAATTATAACAAGCACAATAAGAACGACTGAAGTACAATAATTACTGATGTTGGCAAATATAGCTCCACCTGACCTGTGCAGATTGATGCATACAGAACGCATAGTAGGCAAGATTAAAAGAAACCCTTAACTACCATTAAATGAAGATATTATTACACACCCTCGTAAAAGGCTTAAGTAGAAACATCCAATATCGGACCTCACATTTTCATTAGAAACTCTATCGATAACATGGAAAACACAATGGAAGACTCAGGTGTGCGAGGATTTACCTTGATCGAAAACTCAAAAACAAGAACTCTGGGTTCTGGTCTTCCATGGAAGTTATGGTCAACCTTAAATAGAATAAGAACTGAGCAAGGCAGAAGTAAAATTTTACTAGATAAATGAGGAATGGAACATTCTCCTCTTTGCTCTTGTGGAATTGAACAAACTATCAAGCATATTTGAAAGAATGTCCAATTACTAAATTTGAAGGAAGAATAGTAAAATTATATAAAGCTAAAACAGAGGCAATTAATTGGTTAAATAATCTAGAAATACCATTCTAATAATCAACAAAGTTTCTGGCCCAGTTACCTTTAAATTTAGGATAGTTTTGTCACAGCTTAAAAGTTGTTATGTTATTGTAATTTTAAGTTTAAATTTATCTAATATCTATTTATTGTTATAATTTCTTACTAATTTATCATAGTTTAACATATATCTGTCTAACTTATTGTATTTAACTAAAAAAAAAAAACAAAACATTTAATATTTTATAATTAAGCAGATATATTATATGCAAAATAAAAAATAAAATACAAAAAATATGCATTTTCATTAACATCTGAGCCCTAATTTTACCATTCATTATAAATGGTATAATTTTCAAAAAATATTTGCAAGATATTTATAGATAATTGAAAATGTCATGTTTTCTTAGTTTTTGCTATATTATTGTTTTGGTTTGAGTAAAAGAATTAAAAATGTAATATCATTTTTTTCATATATATTAATACAAATTAATGAAAAATGGTTGAGCTTAATTTTAAAAAAATAATATATGCATTTAAGAATTACATTTTGACGAAAAGATAAAAATCACAAAAATCTGCAAAACTTTTACTATCAAAAATTCTTACAGCAATACCATTCATCTGTATATTTATCCCTGTATCTCACTTAAACATGAAGCCTTATACGACCAAGGAGTTTCGCCCTTTTTAATTAATTTAATCCATTATATAATATAATCCAAACTTACATAGGATTATTGATGTTGTTAGTGAATATGGTGTGGAAAACATTTTCCTCTAATGATGTAGTCATTATATCAATATAGTCATCTAATTGATTTTCATTTGAAAAACAACCCAATAATCGTAATGTGTCACATAAACTTGTCAAACAAATCTAAAAAAATATATTTTTATAAAATAATTTAATACTAGTTAATTGGATTTACTTACTTCTTGGTGAAAATACTTAGCATTTGCTGGTTCAAAGCGCATAGCAATAGTAATTGTATTAAAAATTGTATAGGCAAATCTCAAAGCTTCTTGGTCTACTAGTTTTTCATCTGAAAACCAACCTTCCATAGATACTAATGCGCTTACAACATAGACAAATCCATCAACTTTACGAAACATAGTTCTAGTACGATGGCTCTCTTTCATACAACTCAAAAATAATTTCAGAATACTAGACTTTAATGGTATACAAGTATGATCAGTTGTATGAAGAATGCCTAAAAGAGTAGACATTTCATCTTCACCACCAGTACTCAATATCATTTCTCGTAATATAGCTGAAAAGTACAATCAAACATTTCAATATTAATAATTTAATTCAAATATTTTTTTAAATACAAAAAAATAATCACCTGTAGCATACTGACGAGTTGATGGATATTCAAGTATAATATACAATACTTGAGCACCTCCACATTCTTTAAAAACTTTACAATTTTTTGGTGAAGACATCATAAGATTAACTAGGCATTCAGCAGTTAAATTTATGACACGTTTTAAGTCACCATCATGTTTTTCATCTTAAATTAAATAATAATTCAATAAAAAATAGTATAGTAATAAATAAACAATAATAATATAGTATATGATTTATCTCCTAATTCAAAATTACCAAATTTCAAACTTGGTGTCTCAAATTTTTTACAGTTTGATTGCAACTAATTTAAGAATATTAAATAAATAAATTAAATTTTGATAGTTTATTTGTTAATGATTTTAAAACTACAAAAATTATAATTTTACAAGCTAGCTAATTTTCCTAAATATAAATTTTAAAATGTTTAAAAGCCATGTAAAATGTAAATAAAAACAATTATTAAATATTTACCTTTAGTAGTATAATAAAGGAACTAATAAATAATATCCTATAAAATATAAGGTCCAAAAGACTGACAATCTTACTAAAGTATCTTATAAGTAAACTGTGAATATATAGATTTGAAAATAAAATTGATTCAAATTTCTAAATAAATATTAAATATTTTTATATGGTTATTTTTTATGAATATAATATTTATTTTGAACCATTGGAATTATTATTCTTATTTACTGATGAAAAACCTTTTCCAAAGGATTTACAAATTCAAATAATTTTAAAACTTACCTTTTGATTCACAATCAGAGAGATAGTCTTGAGTATAGTTCCTTAAATTATTTGACAATCCTTCAAGTATGCCAACGTCTCTAAATACATCTTTGAATGTATTATTATATTTTAATATATCTAGTAATGTTTGCAAGCAAATTTTAATACATTCAGTAGAACTATAAGTTTTTAATAACTGAGAAATTGACACTAGTTCTTTTACTGGCACAAAGTTAAGTTGAAAAACAATGAACTCTAAGAGTTTGAAAAATTTTTCTTGAATCTGTTGATTTTTTAAATGAATAGTTTCAGCAAACTGTGGCAATGTATTCTGTGGCTCTAGTATAAAATAATTAGCATTATCAGAGTGATAAACATTTGATATTGCATCAAGAATTGTACAGCATAATGCACTAGAATCGGAACGAATAAATGTAGTTTGGAGGACATTGAATGCACATATGTTTCGTACACTTTGACCTAAAATAAATTATTTATTTATCAAAATATATAATAATATTATAAAACTCTAAAAAAATATGCCTTATACTAACCACGGCCAGTGGGTTGAGGAATAGTGAATCCTAAGACTTGAAACAAAGAATTTGCCTGATCTGGATTGGGTTTTAACTCAATATAACCACTCATTGAAAGAGATGCAATTATCAAAACAAGATTCCTCATTGCTTCAAGGGCTTCACTAGATTCATCATTTTCTAGACTGAAAATTAATTGATTGTAATAGTACATAATATATTTTACTTCCATTAAAATAAGTTAGTAAATCAATTAATGCATTTATTCATTTTACCTCAAAAGAAAGTCAGAGAGAAATGTATATCCTTGAGTAGTATTGAAATCATCAAGTAATATCTGTGATACATCAGATGAATCTTTTAAAAAATAAGAAACAGTAACAAACATATCCACTACTTCTAATGGGCTTAAATCTGCACTTTGTCGCATATTTTCAATGCACAATTCAATACAATTTTTACCTATCAAAAATTAGTTATAATAAATTAATAATATTAAATAATAGTATTTTCTATTATATTAACATCCGTTAAAATTTTATTTTTACTTTTACTAATAGAGTATAAAATCTATAATTATCACAATAATTATATATGCAGAATATATTTGATAATATTGATGCATGTGAATAAAACCAGCTATTTAATAATTACACTTCATACATTTATTAGGTTAAATTTGATTTTTTTTCTTCGCTATTCTAATTTTCATACTTGGTTAATTAAGATCTTAACACCATTTAAACTACAAGGATGATTACCAGAATTGGTATAGGACAGCATTTCCCAAACTGTACTCCGCGGACCCCTAGGGATCCGAACGTAAATTAAAAATACACTAAGTACCCATCTATATAAACGAAAATACTGATGTAATATTCACTTTACATGGGAATTACTATTGATAGTTAATGCATTAAAAAAATAGTTATCATTGAAAAGCAATTAATATTAGAAACAGACTGATTGCGTTGGTTAGGTTATTCTATTTTATCTTATTTTATTTTATTTTATTTTAATTTGTCATTTTATCTATACTCTCGTTAATGTTGTTGTTATGCGGTACTGTGTTATGTATGTCATGTGAATAAATAAATATATAAATCACGTTGGTTTTTTATTTATCATAAACATATATGTATTTAGTTCAAAAAATAAAGCAATCAAATTAGTATTAATAATTACTATTGTTTTTAATATTTATACGTATTAAGGGGACCGCGATCATTTTTATTATCTCTAAGGGTTCTAACAGAGAAAAAGTTTGGGAAATGCTGATATAGGGAACTAGAGATTAATAATATTAGTGGATTTGAGTAATTTGTCAGTTGTGAATGAAATTGTTTATAAAGGATTTTAGTAGTTTCTTTTATACAATAGATTCTTAATATGACGAACGTCGCTATCTCGAATTTTTCATTATCTCGAACTACTTTAAATTTCCCTTGAAACTACTATTACACTTAATAGTGTTTTGCTCTCGATAACTCGATAAAAAATTAATTGTTTTTCGTTATCTCGAGTTCATAAATAATATTTTTATCACGGTTAAAATAGGAACTGTGCAATACATTAGTGCAGTACATTGCATACATTTTGCAGTATAGCGATTGTGATTTAGCGCGTTGGTAGTCACGTTTGTAGTCTTTCATAGTTCGTTTGTTCGTTTATAGTAAAATAGAAAATAAGCGTAAATTAAATGTTCTTTCACTTTCGAACAAAGTTAGTTTAATACAGTTAGTTGAAAAAGGTGACCATAAAAATTGTAAAATCGCCTATAAATTCAATATTCCTCCAAATACATTATCGTCAATTATTAAACAGAAAGAGAAAATAATGAAGTTCAATTGTGGAAATATAAAAAAAATGAGGATGACTTCTTATTTGGATATTGATAAACGTTTGCTAAAATGGTTAACTCTGTGTCGAGATAAAAACATATCATTAAACTAGAAAATTTTAATAAAATTCGATATTCCGAAGTCTTCGATATTTCGAACTTTTTTCTATTCCCCTTGAGATTCAACATAAGGAGAATCTACTGTAGTTGATATTGTTACATTCATTTAAAATTTGTAAGAAGAATATGATGAAAAATACAGAATGGAATATTTGTGATTATTCAGAGGTTGTATTTTGTTAGTTTAGTTTGTATTTTGATGTATTTAATTTTTATTACTACACCTTCTAATTGAATCCTATATTTACCAATGATACTTTTTTCTTTCTTTGTATTTGTCCCAAGTTATGTATTGATCCAGAAACAAGTTCATATTATGAATGCTGGAGGACTTAAGAATATTTAAATTATTTAAACTTATAGATGGTTCAACATTATAAAGTAAAAGTTAGATGAGTAAATTTTTCATGGTTTTATTTTTATTTTCCACTTGCTGTACCAGGAAGACATGATTTCTAAATAGTTCTATAGATGTATACTAGCAGTTATTAGGTCTTTATGTAAAGAGTACATAATTTAATTAATTACAATGGAGGTATAAGCATGGGCGCCCAGAAACTTTTTTAGTAGGAGGGATAAAATTAATTTTAAAAAAAAGATTTTTTTATACATTTTATTTATATATTTTTTTCCTCAATTATAAGATATACTGTTGATATTTGGGCTAAGGGTGAAATTTTAGATTCAATTCAATAAAAATTTAAATATATTTACAAGCATACATACCATGAATATATTGTATAACTTTTGGTGTAAGCCCGTGTTGAGAAATTGTTATTAAAACTTCAGCAGAAGATTTTCTCCAGACAGAATTATAAGATGGACAAGAACTTGTAATAGCAGAAAATAATAAAGATAAATCATCTTTGACAACTAATTCTTCAGCTGGAAGATGATTACTGCACAATCTAACTAATATTTGCACAAATATTTTTTGTAATAAAATGCGACGTTCCTTTGGTGTAAAATCACTTTGATCAGTCTTTTCATCTTCATTCTCCAAAGGAGGTAAATCGAAAAAAAGATATAAACATTTAACTAATGTTGATGGAAGAGATGCTGATACCATTATCTAAAAATAGTGAATTTAAGAATAAAAAATAATCTATTAAAAAAATAACATACTTTTATAAGAGATGGTTGGTTAGTTGCAGCTAACAAATTTAATGTTGATAAAAGCATCCATCCATTACTAGATTCCTCGCAGTTTTCTATTTCTAAAAAACAAGCAATAGCTTTACTAGCAGTTTCTGTTGATTGATTAGATGCCCGAAGTCGAATTTCTGCAACCATGAGAGCTGACATTTCAGAGCACCAACTATTGATATCACAAAATTTTTCAATAATCTCTGCACAAGGACTTCTACCAAAAACCTAATAAAATAATATAAGTATTTTATTAACATTTACTTTTATTAGATCATTAAAATGATTACTTTGCAAAATAAAGGAATCATTGTGTACAGTTTTGTACTACGTTCTTTGTCATTAAGCATGTGTGATGTATGAATATAGTCTGTAAACAGTTTTTTTAAATGCATCAAACCAAGAGCAGTATGTTGACTAGAATCAACTTCAAAAGGACGAGCACTTTCACCACTTGTGGATGTGGTAGTATTACTACCACGCAATTTTCGCATGATGTTCATTGTATGTTAATAAAAATATCTAAAACAAATAATTATAGTAGGTAATAATTTTAACAGTCAAAAAATAAAAAATAATTTAATACAAGAACTAAATCAAATGTTCAGTCATATTTAGTTGTTTGTAAAATTAGTTTTAATGTATAAGTCTCAATATAAGTATTTTAATAATTTTGAAAGATTTTCTAAATTTAACTATTAATTTAAGACTGTTATTCGAATAATTGAATTTAATAAACTTCTATCATACCCAAATCTATACTTTTAAATATAATCAAAAAAAGATACATTTAATAATAAGTTAAACACTCTTACCTCTAAACTATTAATGTTGAAAGTTAGAGATACTCTTGTATTGCACTTACATTTTCCTTTTCTTGTACCCAATATTGGTGGTAATTATTTTTAAATGCCCAAAAAACATGCCTCCATCTCAAAAACATACATTATAACACTTAACTAGTGTAATATTCTTATGAATGCAAGTAAAAATGGATGGAACATTTAAAAATAAAGGTGTTTTTTTTTCATTTTGAAATTAAATTATTCATTTATGTATTATTGTGTAGTGCATATAAACTTCTCAAAGAAAAAAAATTTTCCCTTATCAGAACGCCTTTATCGGATTGTCAACAAAATAATCAATATTATCAAGGTCAGTATGAAGTTAGATACGGACATGATCGCCGAATACGTAACCTAAACACTTAAAATTTAAAACATAATCCCATCAAAGCTCGAGTCAATAGAAATTTTTAAAATATTTCATATATATTTGTATAAAAGGTCTAGGCTGACTTGTATGTGTGTTATAAGGCAAGAACGGCGACCGGATTTTTGTCCCATTCAGTTTCCCGGTTATAGATCGCACGAAAAGTATTTTTTACCAATCACCCGACGGGTACGCTGTGCTACAAGTTTAATATTGATCACGCTTTCGCTACAATGTTCTGTGCTGCAGGCGTACTATCGCTGGCCGGTCTATGCTACAGTTAGCCACATTTTCGTTTATTCCGTGACCACCAATATTTTATCTAACACATCCATGGCGACACTGAGGTTGTGAAATTATGTTGTTCATCGCGATGATCGAGAGCGCACATTATTGAATAGAGTATATAATTCTCTAAATCTATGTTCACACCTAGCAAACATTTTACAAACGTTTGTCGAACGTTCGCCAAACGTTCGTCGAACACCAAAAATATCTAGAAAATGTTTTTACTAACGACGAATGTTTTTCGAACGTTTGATGTAGACGTGTTTCCAAATAAATTTGTTTGTCTATAATCCAAACAAAAAGTTCGCACATTAAGCGAACATTTTGAATGTATGTTTGTACTTGTATGCTGATGTATCTCTGATTGAATAATTATAAAAGTTAATAATGCTTCGCATGTGTGTACATCAGGTACAATCTATATTATTATTTATTTCAATTATATATATGATAAATAATAATATGATAATAATGTAATATAATAATATGTTATACAATACGTATCAATACGTAACAGACTATTTAAACAGTACACTATTTTATTTTTAAATTATATGTGATATTTCAGACGACTTGTTCTATATCTGACATGGTCACGACTGTTGGCAAACATATAGCGAACAACAAATTATAAACAAACGTTTGTAGTCATTAATAAAATGTTTTACAAACTTTGACGAATGTTCGATAAACGTTCGACAAATGTTCGGCAAACGTTTGACAAACAATGTTTCCCTAAACGTTTATTAGGTGTGGACGCAGCTTTATAGAGATAACCATTCTCATCTGGTTGTCGCAGTACCTACCGCTGACCGTGGTCGAGTTAAATCGTAACTCGACGGCTACCATTGCAATGGTTGCACGACGACGTTTGATGAATACCAAATAAAATTTAATCGGATTCCATACACATGACGAAACCGGTTTCTTAGCTCCATAGGCAATTTTATGAAACAATGTACACAATATACCTATTGTATTTTTTTAAATCAAATTTGAAATTTCTAAATTTTTATAAAATAAAACAACCTTTAAATTTTCTCCATACAATCTATAAATAGAATCATTTTGAAAGAAAACAAAAACAATTGTTTTGAATGTAATAAATTTACCCCTTCGTGGTCCACCCTATTAATGCTAAATGCATATGATGGCTTAATGAAACAATTATTTTTGTTTCGAGACACAAATAGTGTGTGATATTATTTAATCAACATTATTATTATCATTATCAATATTATTACCAATTTGTTTAAAAATAAGAGTATATATTATTAATTATATCATTAATTATATCATCAAAGAATTATTATACAATTTATATGTGCTCCCCCTATCAAAATATCAAAGATACGCCCCTGCTTATTTAAGTATATTATGTTTATCATTATGTTAATTGTAACACAGGGTAAAATAGTAAAACCCAGAAAGTTTAAAAAAAAATTATTTTAAAATTCCTAACACTTCCCGAGATATTAACGGGTTCACAATAAAAAAAATTACCTAGTATTTTGTGATATTATAACGATTAACGTAATTTATTATACTTTTAGTAATATACAGCGTATATAGGTTGAATTAATATTATGAGCTAATTTTTATAATTTAATATTTAAGCTAATATTTTCAGAAAATTTAGGTTTTTTTATGATTAAACAATTTGATATTTGAGATAGTTGTATTAAAAAGTAATGTACTAATTTTCGGAAAAACGAATAAATTTGGATATTTTGTTCTTGGATATTTTGATCTAGATTCAGCTCTAATATTTGCCAAGCCGACCATACAACAATCATTAAAGTATGAAATGTTGTTTTCCAGGTTGTCTGAGAAAACGGAAGATGGGGAATTTCTTACGAATAGCTCTTTCAACACGGCCTTTCTAACATTTCAATATTTTTGGCAGTCTTAAGCGCCCGTGTATTTCCTTATAAGTTTTCATTCCATTTCTCATGTTATCAAGGTATATTGATCAATACATCTTGGATAATACCTTAGATCCAGGGCCATCCCGAAGGTGGGTCTAGGGGGGGGCGTCTCACCCCCCCCAACGAAAATACCAGTCGGCAGTCGGACTTATTTCATTATAGCCTAGAAGGACCTAATTTTATTTACGGAAAACATATATAACATGTTTCGTAATACAGTGTATACACGAATAAAATGTATGTAACTACTTATTATACAATATAAAATATTATATACATATAATTAAATTGTTAATTTTAAAAAGGTGCGACACTGAAACATATATACATGTTAAAAAGTAAAAATACGACTACATATAGTTAATTATACTACATACATTGAGTAAAAAAATTGTAGTCGGTATTTTTCATATTATTCACCCTCCCTTGATTTTCATATTCGGAACGGCCCTGCTTAGATCATTTACTATGGATGGAGCTATTCCCATTTAATCAATGGAATAAAGTTGTTAATGTAAACGACGGTTTTTTTAATTAGATGCGCGATATGTGCATGCGCAGTCACTTTTCGCATGTTTATCAGATGAGTAATCAGTTATTGAATTTTGATTGGTCGGCGTCCATCCGGCTGGCACAGGCGCGGCCAAACAGTTCAGATACAAGGAATCATACGCATGCGCACCTTAAACATATGATCAAGAGACTCGTCGCTAACATCTGTAGTAAAAAAAAATTGTGGCTCTACTCATAATATATTATCTAAGGATAATATACAATTAGTGATAATATATTTATCAATATTAGTTATCTATATATTATATTGCTTATTTTTTAATAAATTATTTTAAATACTAATGATTCAATTAAGTAAATTAAACAGTTTAACTAATAACCCAGTAGACATAAATAAAATACTAATTATATCAAATTGTATTGTTTACAATTTAAATTAAAGTTCTTCTATTTTAACTGTCCAATATATTCCTTTTTTTTTTTTATTAGTTATTTAATAATTACTAGTTATGTCTACTAAAGTGGAAAATCATGACAGTAAAAATGAATTATCTCCTATCGAAGAAATCAAATTCACTGAGCGAATGAGAAAAGCTACTAGAAAAGAACACAGAATTAGTGATTCATTAATTAATGCAAAAATGACTATTGGTAATTTATTCAATTAATCATTTCACTGGATATTAACTTTAAATCTATTTTTATATGTCTGTTACTTCATCTTTAATTTAATAATACAACCATATTATTGTGAATTGCCTGTTATAAATATGTTATTGTAAATTGTTGCCTATATCATTCTCTACTATTAATAGATGTAAAAAAAAAAAAAAAGTCTTCCTTAAAATTAATAAATTAAACAGTAATGAATCTATGATGTCAATATAATTTTTTCTTAACATGTTTACTTGTCAATATTTAACACAAAATTATTGGAATGTTACTGCTAAATTTTTTACCATAAAAAGTCATATTTTATTTCTTATCTAGGTTAGTTGTCTAGAGCTTACTTATATATAGTATAATTTGGTTAAATCTGTTGTATATTTAAATATTTAATAATGCAGCTTCTTTTAATATATAACAAGTATCAAAAAATAAAAATATAATGTATCATAATTAGGGCTCAGATGCATTGAAAATCATACAAATATGCTTTAAAAAATAGCCAAAAATGTCCTTAAAAAATGCATTTACCACAAAAACGAACTTAAAAAAAAGGCATATTTTTTTTATTTTGGGCATTATTAAACACACTATTTAATACATTAAAATCACATTCACACGTAATACGAGCAACGTATGCAAGGTAATACGAACCATAGCGGATTATTTGTTATTTGACCGAATACTGGTGACGTTCCATAATCAATAATAAATTAAGATAAGATAAAAACTGAATCGAAAAATAAAGATTGACAATGTGTATAGAAAAACCCGATAAACCTACTTAAATATCAAGAAAATAATTTGTCTTTTGATTATATTTTGAATAGGCTAAATTTGTATAGTACATTGAATAAAAATGTATTAAAAACCAACAAAATGACCCAATAATACCAAAAATGCTCAAAAAGTGCAAAATAAAATTTGTAGTTTTGAAACCCTCGTTATATGAAACGAATTATGTTCTTAGAGAGCATTGGGTATGATGATATGGGTATATAATATGATCAACCAAAAAAATATGCACTTTGCACTGAAATCCGGGCCCTAATCATAATCAAACATATGTTTATATGAATTATATTAAGAGTAACAATTTTAATCTACTTATTAATTAATTTTTTATCATAATTCATTAGAGTTAGAAGTATGATATTTTAAATTATAAAATATATGCGGTATTTTGTAGTTTATATTTACCTCACTTTATTTAATGCATTTGGTTCTGCAAAAATGTAAAAGAAAACTTTTCCCCTTGTGAATACTATCTATACATAATTTTAATTAAATTATTGTTATTGATACTGCTATACTTCTTGTTTAATAAAAACTTAGTTATATTACTTCAGTTATTAAAGTTGGTGATACTTGTCTAATAATAAATTATCATCCTATCTATTATTTCAATCATCCCAAAAATGTTTGAAAGTATTCTTATTAAATATATAGTTATATTAAATATAAATATTCTTATTATGTCATGAATTATCTTCAATGTAAAGTTTTCTAAGTAAAACCTGTTCTGATTTCAATAATCCAATGACTCTAAAATATTTTTATTGTTCACTAGTTTTCTCAGTAATTGATTATAATTCTATTGTTTGGTCTATTTATGTCTGGATCAGCTGGAGCTATTGAAGCGATTCAGAATCATTTCTTACATTTAAATGTGGTATCCAACATCTACGATACTTATATTATTTATTCACCATTACTATTAATAATGCTCATAATGTCCCTGTAACTAGACTAATGGGTCTTGTGAGCTGGTTTAATATAGATTTGTTCTATTTTAATAATTTTATATCTATTTTAATGTATATTTTAAATGATGTTATACGTATTTTGATTACTATTTGTGTATCACGTTATATCAATATTATACCTATTAACTTATACGATCATTATAATGTATTATATTGGGCATAGCTTGTTTCAATTTATAGTAAATAAATAAAATTATAAACCATTTATAGTGTCAGTCAATGTTTACCTTCAATTATATATATTTTTTTTAACTTAACTATTTAATAAAAAGAATTATACTTTTATAACTTTATATTTTTATATAAAAAACTTATCGATATCATTAACTATACCAAGACAATAGCATATAACATTTTAATTATAATTCTCCATCTAAAATAAATCAATCTCAATTCATAATTCTATAATGAAATCCCATATTTACTAAATGAGTTTAGATTTAATTGTGTTGCCAATTTTGATTTGAACTTGAAGCTATTATTTCTAATAATTTTTATTAAGTGTTGAAACCCGTCTTTTAATATATTTGAATACTTTTTTTTGTATTTTTTATTCACTATAAAAATACTTTTATCTGAACTTATAAAATTGTTTCAAATTTGAGACAATATTTCAATTTTTAAAATTTTAAATCGTAGATTTTATACAGTATATAAATTATGAACATTAGTTTTTCTCTTCAGTCATTTCAATGGAAATATAAATGAATAATTAATATGATTATTTTTAAATTATGTAGGTATATAAAAGATTACATTGAAATTATAGTATACTGTATGTATTTACTTAATATAATATGCGGTGCATTTTAATATTTTATTAATAAAAATATTAAAATCAAGGGGAATTTAAATGAAAACGTGCATTTTTTAATACAATTGGTATTCACTATTCAATAATAACTATATTTGAATATTTGGTATATTAAATATTGATAAAAAATATGTAATATTTAGTATTTATTTGTTCATTTACTTTATGCGTTATATAGTAAAATTTGCCATCAATCTATTACTTCCAAACTATTTCAAGATTAACATAAATTGGCGAAAAAAAAAATATTTTAAAAGTATTCGAATACATTTTTAAGTATCCAAATACGTATTCTGAATACATTTTCATCCAATTTATTCGAATATGTATTCTGAATACAAAATAAAAATATTCTTTACCAGACTGGTTGAAACTTAACTGTGAAATTATTAATCTTAATGATTTTTGAGTATAATACCATTATTTTGTCTGTATTTTTTACTATAGGAAACAAAACATTCCTGACAATATTAATTAAGTTCATTAAATTGTTCACAATTCATAAGAAATTGTATATAATTTATTTTGTAGGATGTTTATATAAAGAATGTTATGAATAATTAAAAAAAAAATATTACACAGTTTTATAATATTGAACTGAACTCTCTTAATTTAACCTTTATATTGAATATTTATATTTATTTTGCTCAATTACATTTTATTAATTATTAATTATAAATATTTTTAATTTCAGGTATGACAGATAGTAAAGTATGGGTAGAAGGTCTACGTCGTTTTTATGTAGTTTTTCAATATTTAGAAATAGCCATGAAGAAAGAAGAAAATAATAATTTACATAAATTTGCACAAATTAATGGATTGTTCCGTACACAAAATTTTGAAAGCAGTTTACGGCACTATTTAGGAGATAAATGGTCATCTGAATTAACTAAAGCTATGGCTGAATATTCTAACTATTTAATAAATCTAGAAAAAGAAAATCATGTATTGTTAACACCATTTATATATCATATGTATATGGGTATTTTATCTGGAGGTCAAATATTGATGGCTAAACAAAGGATGGCTTTCTCAGATGGAAAAGGATCTGAAGCATTTTATTTTGATGTAAATGTAAGGGAGGCAAAAAATCAATTGAGAAATGAAATGAATGAATTGGCAGAAAAGCTAGATGACGAAACAAAACTTAGATTATTAAAAGAAAGTAAAATGGTATATTTGTTGAATAATAAGTTAGTAAAAGAAGTTAAGGTTCCTACAGAAGTTTTGTTAATTAAGTTAATATTTATAGTTGGAATTTTTATTTTTGTAATTATATTATGGAAGGTGTCGAAAAAATTTCTTATGGTATTATTTTAGTGTATACATTTATTCATTACTACTATAATTTTTAAAAAATTCAATTTTAAAAATTAACTTCATTTATATTATTAATTTGTAGTTATACTCTTGTATAGTTTTTATTGTATAGTGTATATTGTTTATGGGGTAAAAAAAAAGAAAGAAAAAAGTAAAATGTGTAAAAAAATAATTGAAATACTATAAAATTAATATATAGATAATTAATATTCATGTATTCTTATCTATTTATCATATAATTAGTGTTATTATTTATTTTATAAAAATATAATAAAACTTCAAATTCTAAACTTCTAACTTTATTTTCTCTGAAACGGTATTTAATTATTTGAATTTGTCATAATTTTTGATATTTCAACTTTTATGATTGCTATTTCTCAAAATTTACAAAATAAAATTAATTAAATTGGCAAAATAAAAATTATTTCTCTGGCTTATTAATTACAATAGTAAAAAAAAAAAAAAAAAGTAAATTTAAAGTGGACTTGTGGGCTTCACAAATATTTCATAAGTTTTCAAAATCCTTATCACATGAATTGATTAGTATGTTGTAAATAGAAAATGTCAAATCCTATATTGCACATGTGATAGATAAAAACAGATAATAAGAGGATTGCAAGATAACTTGTATCCTCTTATTTGTGTCAATGATACATTGTACAAATTTGTTAATCGTTATAGCTTCTTAAGCATACTAGATGAAGATAAAACTACTAGTTCAGTAAAAATAATTACTTAACTCAAACAAAAATTATTAACTGTTCAATCATAATTTGTTATATTTTTAATAATATTTTTATTTAATTACATAATAAGTCCGACAATTCTTTAATGTTATGATAATTTTCATAAATAGTTGAAAAATCAATATTGTATTTAAATTATTGAAATACGGTAATATAACTTTAAAGTACTTTAATTGGGTGAAAAAGTAAAACAGAAAATTATTTTACAATGTGTATATCATATATAGTTTAAATATATCAATCAGTAAAAGAAAAATTAAAAATTAAATAATTTCACTGAAAGTCTAAATTTAACTGGCTAAACAAGAGAAGATAACTGGCAGTAGTAATTATAATCTAAAACAAATCATATAAAGTAATTTATAGTATATTTACATTTTTTTTTATTACAAAATCACTTACAGACAAAAGTGTTTCTAAATTAATAGAAAACATTTCATAAGCATCCAAATCAAACTTCAATTTTTCCACTTGATGATTAAATAGAAGCCTCTATTAAATTACAAAAGTACATTTAAAATGTATTCCAATTCAATATAAATTATACACTTGCTTGTTGTTTATAATTTTCTCCTGGTAGTAAATTTATATCCATTTCATTAATCATGCTTTTAATAGTATTTTCCTAAAAAATACATAACTTAAATTATTATATGGCTTAAAAATATAAATAAAAACAAACTAACATTTCGCTTGATCAGTTCACTGCAATAGCATAGTAATGCAACTCTTTGAAATGTTATTATACTCTCTATGAGTTCCTTTATTGCATAATTTGTAATACATGAATACAAATTAATAGCAAACAAAATTCTTGATTGAATGATTATGGTAAGAGCATCTAGCCCAAATATTTTGTTAACTTTAACCATAATGTCAAATATCTCCATATGTAGTAATCTAGTATCTTCTAAACAATTTGCAAAGTAATCCGGCAAAAGAAGTTTTGTACTAATTTGATTTTCCTGTGAGTTACACAAGTACAAAATAAGTTTAGGGTTAGTTCAATTATACTTAAAACTGCACAACAAAAATATAAGTTATACTTTAAAATAGTAAATATAAATTATTCAACAAGACAAAACTATAAAAACTTAAAAATAAAACATAAAATTAAAAAATAAATTCAATAGAGAAATTAGACAATTAAAAAATAAACATTATTCACTGACTTAGATAACCATATTTTTCATAATAATCGAAGAAACTTGTTCACCATTTGAAGAAAATTATGAAAATATAGCATGATTTTTTATCCATTTCATTCCATTAAAACATATTACCAATACAATTTAAATCACCAAATAAATGAATATAACCAATTTTAATAATTTGATTTTTCATCAATTACGATTAATTTCAACACTATTTTCTAGTATCATCCGATTTCTTAATTGAATTGAACATTTTTTAACAAACGAACTATGTGTAACTAACAACATATATTAAACAATAATCTTTGATTATATAATTCTACCTTGATTATATGAAAAAAGTTGGATATCCTATGAGTGATTATTTCAAGTGATGATTTCACCAGCAATAGGAGCACGTAAAATTGCATTTCAAACATGAAGCAGACAAAATCTTGAGCCTGAAGAACTAAATTGATGGCAGGCTCATGGGTCGTGACTGAATTGACAAAAAACACAACCAAACAAAACATATGCATACCACTAATGATAAATACAGATGACATTTTTAAGCATGTGTTTTTTTTGTAGGACAAAATGTCCAAACATTTTACATAACATACACTTATGTTATGCCTGTTGTAAGCACAAGACAAAAAATACAACATCAAACTGACAGTTGTCAAAACGGCTTTGATTGTTGTCAATAAGTCTTCTATAAAATTGCTCTGAAAATAAACTTATTTATATACATATACAAGTAAATGAACTATGAGACAAAAAAAAATATATATAAAAATATTAACTTACTTGTTTCAAACTCCAAATTATTAATAAACAACTAAAAGACAGTGAAAGAAGGCCTAACATAAAAAAAAACTTGAACTCTATTAAAAAATTTAAATTCAATGATCGAGTAAAAAAAACATTAAAATTCGACCACAATAATCGGAACATTATACATTTTTAAAAACTACAATTCGGCAAAAATATTTTGTCTATCAATAAAGAAAAATTGAATAATTTTCTAACAACATACTCTTTCCTTAAACAATAATTATAACAATGCATTTTACACATAATATATATCAGTCAATAATGAATACTGATTCTACCTCATAATAGAATATTAAATGAATACTAAAAGGATAATTAAAGAAGAAAATTTATTATTCATTAGTATGGTAAATACAATTCTAAAGAAATCAAAAATACTGTCTTTTTTTTATTTATTTAGATATTTAGTTTTTATTTAAATGACCAAAAATGAACAACTAAACTCTTCATATAACTAAAAAATTAATGTATTTTAAAATACCCCAAATACAAAACAAAAAATATGTCAACATTCTAAAGCATATAATTTAGAATCAAGAACAAACAGAAAGTTAAATTATAATTAATATACAGAATGAAAATACTTTAATATAGAATGTAATCAAAATATTTTTTCAAAAATCTGCAATAAGGTCTCAAATAATGTTATGATATAATATTTATGCAAAACTAAAAAAATGTACTTTATTTTCATAGATTATTGATTTATTATATATTCAATAATAAAAGAAAAAAAATGATATAAATAGAAATAATTAACAATTATTCCCAATTTCACAATTTGTAATGTAGGGTGTAATAAAACAACTACTTACATTTTTAATCCGAATTAATATCCGTTTTTAATTATTTTAAATTATATTTTATGAAAATTCAAAAATATACACATTGCATCATAAATAAATTTAGATTTTATGATATGTGATATTAAACTAAAATGTACAACTTTAATTAAATTAACTTAAAACTTAAAATATTTAAATATTGAGTAAAAAAAAATATTGTTGCAAGTAATACATTATATAGAACAGCAGTTATCATCTTGTGATGTGAACAATTTATAGATATTACATGAAGACATTTACAGATATAATTTCATTGTATTATTATTATTATTATTATTATTATTATTAACAATATTAATTGTTTATTTGACATTGATTTCATCATTAATTCACTACATTAATAATTTAATTTAATTATTTATCATAATTCACTATCATTATTAATAATAATAAAATAATAAATATATATATATATTAAATTAAATTGTCATGCATAAATGCTCATATTTTAATAATTATGTAGTTTAATAATAAAAAGCTCTATAATAAATAACTGGTAAAATAACTGTATACGTTTTATTTTTGAATAGGAAAACATTTTTTTGGTCAAGTAATTTACATGACAACTTTCAAAATGTATAACACACTGATAAATGTTGATATCCACTGATCTAGAATATTAATTTGTAAAATGTAGATGAAATCAAAATTAAGGATCTAATAAAATAAAAGAAACACTAATGATTTCTTTTTGCATTGATTGCTATGATATACATTATGATTCTAAATTTAATTTAAATATATATTTTAAATAAATCAATAATAATATTATAAGTGTACATATAAATGTATATAAATACCAATTGAGAAAAAACCCAAATATTTCTGACAAAAAGTTATTTGTTAAAATTTATAGTTAAAAATATTTCTTTTAAACATATGAAATAATAATGATTTAACCACAATGGACTAAATCCTTTTTTTTTTAACTAATTTTTTTTATACTTTTATAATTTTCATGAGTTTAAAGAATAATAAACCTATAGGGTTTCATAAAAATAATTTGTTTTTTTTTAAGTAAAATCATTATAAAAAAAATGTTTATGTAATATCAATACCACTAAATTCAGTGGCAATATATATTTATATTAAATAAATTTTAAACGAATAATTCATTAATAAACATACGTACAGTGAACTTGATATATAACTGTTTAAAATAACATGTATAAATAGGTATTAAAATATACTGAAATAAAAGTATATTTTTACAATTATTAATGTTTTCATTTGTTTTATCCAATATACTAACTTCTGTTTTTACTGTTCAAAATTTTACACTTTCAATATTTTAGATATCGTTAAATTCTATTTTAAAATTTTAGGAAATTCAATTGATTTTTTTTTTTTTGTGATTAAACTTTTGGTAAGCATAATTCACGAAGTGTTTCGTATAACTTGATTGGATAGTAAATTAGTAATTATAAATATCCAAATGGGAGAGAGGCTAATTAGAATTTCTAACACGAAAAAAAAAATAAAATAAAACATTTAGAAGGAATGATGTATTAAATTATTTACGAGTATTTAAATTATTTAAGAGTAGTTTACCTCAATTTTTTTTAAAAAATAAAAAACAATTATAATCACGAGGTAGGTCGCCAATTTATATTTATTGAGGTTTTAGTTTAAAACTTGTAGAAATGTATTAGTTTAACAAATATAGTAGCTTCCATTTTAAATTTATTAACTTAAATTATAAATTAATTTTATACACACTATATTAAATTCCAAATTGTTTTTCAAAAACAATTGTTCATCAATACTAACAAATTTATATTAGTTTAAAAAAAGAACTTGTATTTACAACCAGAGAAATAACCAGCTACCTTACTAGCTTTTTAAATTAAGATTTTATATAATTTAATATGAAGAACATAAAAAAAACTTTTAATGAGTTGTATATTTACAAAACAAATTTTTATTTTATACATAAATCTATTAGTCAATACAAAACTTACAGGTACAAATTTCAAACTTTAAGAATATATTTTAAAGGAAAAATCAAGTACTATTATTTATTTATAAATAAAAATTTAATAAATGTAAATAAATTTAGATTTCTAATACCTACTACTTGACACCAAATAACCCAAGTATATAAAATGTTTCAAAAGGTTAAAATAGTCACATTTCGAATGTTTACATAGACATTAGATAAAAGGTAAAATATAAAATAAATAAAATGCAATGACAAAGAGGATTCTATGTTTAAAATCATTAGGCTAAGGAAAACTAATTCAAATGATAAAAATAACAAACAAATTAAGATCATTAAATTCATTCAGATTAAATCTGATCTTGTCATTTATTCTCACACCGCTAAAGAATACAAACTATGAAAAAAAAAAAAAAAAAAATTGACAAAAATGTTATAAACTAATTCAATTAATCTCAAATTATGAGAGCAGAATAAGAAAATATTGAATCACAATTGAACACAATAAAATCAAAAATATAAAAATAGACCAAGAATAAAATGACAATGTCTTTTCTCAAAGAAAGTTTTTATTAAAAATAGTACTGATGTCTAAGATAAACACACAATCATAAGCCTATTGGAAAATTATTATCCTAAAATGTCAACATCTGGCTATAGGAAAATTATGTTACAATAAATATTGAATTAACATAGCCTACATACATCATGTTTCACACCATTTTTTTTAGTTTATTAATATTTAAAATAAGTTTTGAAATTATAATAATAATTACTTACACATGGAGTTAGAAATATATTACTTCAATAATATGACCATCAAATCTTGATAAATGTTTCAAAGCTGAAATTTTTATAGTTAAAGAAAATTAAAACTATATATCACAATTAAATTAAACACTAGGTACAAATATTATCCAACTGCATCTATAATTTTATTCTGTCTTTTCCATTCTATCATATGGTTGAGGATACATAGAATAGCAATGAACATGATGAGAAGATAACTGAAGCTGAAGTAAAAGTCAATCTAGGGATAGCCATCCAGACCAACTAAGCTAACCCCAGACAAGCAGTAATATGGAAACACAGTCCACTGGATGACTAACCGGGCCGGGAATAGAAACAATAAGACAAGACTGGTGGATAATAATTTTTAATTATCATTTATGTATATTAAATTCTGTAAGATGATGCAGCATAACCGGAAACAGACATAAGTGATCTTCTTATTAGATTTAGTTTTGCAAAAAAGAAGTTTTTTTAACTACTATAGTCTGTGCAGATTAAGAATGCCCAAACTTGCACACGTCTACCAAGAAGCCGATAACGGTCAGACACCTGTCGATATCTAGACGCTCTATGATTCGTTGCCATTGTTCGATCGCTGCCGTTGTTTATCAAAGTCAGTGACTGCCTTGTATACAGATTATTATTAAAAAAAAAAACCTTGTTATTCAAAATAGAACTGTAGCTTGGCGTTACGAAAAGAGTGTGGTAATACAGTTCACTATGTATAACAGTGTCGTAACGCATACTACAATGTTCCTGGTGGAAGACATGTGCAGTAAAAACCAGTTTTTGTCCAAGTGACTGAGCACTCTTATTCTGAATAAACTATAATTATTTTTTATATGAATAAATTGAATAACTATTTTGACTACAAAATTTAAAAGAGGGAATAAAAATAAAAATTTAACTAATTAATAATATTACATATAAAAAAATAATATGATGGCCTCATGCAATTTTCTCTTTGTACCTAATATATACTAAATCATTTAAATAACATATATTAAATTGTTTAAATTTCAAATAAAAAGGATACTTATTGCCCTTTCAGCATCCCATTCAGAGGCAAATCTGATAATTCCAAAACCTTTGCTACCAACTTCAGAAAATTTGATATCTCCACAATCACGGAAGTAATCCTTTAAGCTTTGCCATGTTGTATTGGGTGGCAAATTTTTAACCATTATCGTGTCAGATTTTTTTGGACCCATGCCCATGTCACCTCCGCCTAAAAAATAATAAATTAATAAGTGGCAAACTCAAGAATTTTGTTGGGATAGTAGATGGCTCAGATAAATTGTATATTTACACATTATAATATATATAAAAAATATTGAGTAATATAACATCTAGCAATAATCAAACTAAATACCCTAGTACTTTTGAAATAAAAAATTAATTTAATACAAAGCAGTATTAATTTATGATTATTTAAATATATATATATATATATATATATTTCTATACAATTTTAATTTAATTTTAATATATTATAATTCTAAAATTGTACCTATTTAAGTATTAAATGATTAAATATAAATCTTTTCTAATTCTTCAATATAACAGTGGTAATTCATGACTACTAGCATTTAAACTAATTTTAAACATTTGACCGATATACAAAAATAAAAAAATAAGATAATTACCCAATCCAGATCTAAAATCTGCACCAAAAGAACCACCACCACTATTTGAGTTTCGGACTCCAATTGATGCTGATAAGGAATTAAAATCTCGACCACCTAGTGAGCCTAAAAATGGTTTATCTAAATAACATAGATTTGTATGATTATAAATTAATAAAACATGATTAATATATCTAAATAAAATATTAATGACATTAAAATTTAATAGATGCATAGCATTTAATTTTATATTTAGTTAAATTTTACATTAATATTTGTAAAATAATTATACTTTAAGTCATATTGTTTAGACATCATAAACAATAAATAATTTATATTAAAAAAAAATTACTTTGATGCATTGAAGAACTATTCATTGGTCCAGCTCCTCCAGTGTTCAAACCAGATCCAAAAGGAGCTCCTAGACCTCCTGTTCCAATGCCTAAATCACTAGCACTCAAATTTCCAAGTCCATTAACTCCACCAACTTGATAAAAAAAATATATATAAAAATCAATAACTTTCATATATTATGAATAACTTACGAGATCGTCGATTCTGTGTTTCAATAGCTAACCGATCAGCACTCAAGCCACTTAAAACAGCTAATGCAGATGTGTTAACTGGTGTACTAAGAGGCTGAGATTGAATGGGTGAAGTATTATTTGAAGGAAGATTTCCTAATGAAAATAAATGAGTTTATTCTTTACAAGTTCAAAATAAAGTTAGATTTTTGAACTTAAAAATATATCATTACATTCTATACTCAACATACTTTCAACATCATGCAACGGTGTTCCACCAGCACCTAAGCCCATTCCAATTGATTTTAAACCTTCTGGAAGTCTAGCCAAAGGATCTTTATCGGTTCGATCAAGACGTATAGACATAGGACGGTCATATAAAAATTGATTGTTAAACATGGCTTTAGATTAATGTTAAGAAAAATGTATACAATTATATAACAAAAAAAAAAAAAAAAAGAAAGTTTTGTAGAAATTTATCAAAGGATACAAATGGCTTGAACAGCTTCTACAGGATGGTTATATTCAACTACACCATAACCTTTACTTTTTCCTTCTTTGTCTGAAAATATTTCAACTTCTAATACCCGACCGGCTAGTTTAAATACTTCTTTTAGTTTTTTTTCATCAACTTTGTAGTCAAGCTAAAAAATATTTCACATAGTAAACATTAATTCATAATTTTTTTAGATTTAGCTTTAAGGTTTACATTAGCAACAAAAATTCGATTGATAAGTGGACCACGAATATTAAGTGATTCTAGAAATTGAGGAGAAAGTCCATATGTATTGTCCCATTGAAAATCATCTGCTACTGGCATTCTGCTATTGTTTCTTAAGTCCACACCACTTACACCACCACCACCACCACCAACACCACCACTACCGCCAATACTGCCTGTAACAGTGTGGGGGCCACCTCCACTACCAACATTACCACGTGGGATGTTTGACATGGGACGTCCACTCTTATCTCTATCAATGTCATCCTGCAATAGATTAAAAAAATTATTTATAAAGTAATAATATCAAACTGATCCAACACAAATATATATACCTCCTTAACTACTAATTTTCTTCCATTTATATCAAAACGATGCATTTTGTCAATTGCTTTTTGAGCAGACTCAGCTCTGTCAAATTCAACAGTACCACAACCTCGGGATTTATCTTTTTCATCTGTATAAACAACAACAAAAGACACATCGCCAACTAAAACCAAAAAATATACATGTAAACAAACATAAATTAGGAAATAAACAATTGAAAAATCATTAAATATTTATTCTACAGTATCATAGTAAATATTAACTAACTATACTATTTAATTGAAAAATATTAATACCTTCTTTTTTGAATAATTCCTTTAACTCCTTCCATTTAAATTCATATGGTATATTAGACACAAATACTTTTTTACATCCACTTTTTCTAGACCTCAGTGGACTTCGGCTTCTATCTCGATTCCTATCACCCAATCTCATAGTAACTGCAATAATTTCTACATTTATAATACTTGCAAATTTTATATTATTATTAAATAAATCAACATATTAATAATAAGATAAATTAATAGCTAATAATTATCCAACTAAAATAAATATAATATGTTTTACAACTTATCGTAAACTACTATAATATACATTTGATTCCCAAAATACCTGAATTATTATCAGTTATATTCTTAAACGTTAACTGTAAAACACTTCACGAAAAAAAAAATCAGCGAGTTAAGTACAGAATAATGAAAAGTAAAAAATGACCACAAAACGCATAATATCTAGACGGCGACGTCTTAAATATGAACATAAAACACAAAAAGTTAAAAGTAAAAAATGCAGTGTTGACTGATTGGATGGAAAATATTAAAGAAATAGTAATACCAACCGTCGCATTAAGTTTCAAATTTGGTATTAAACTTACTCTTCCATGGTATTTAAAAGCGGAATAATCAATTTAATTTGAAAATGTCTTATTAGTTGCTTTAGTCTATAATGTAGTTACATTATTTGATAATTTTAAACAATGAATTAATATTGATAACTGATAATAGTATTTCATACATTCCACTGTCAAACTACAATATTATTATTATTATAATATTTTATAATATTGCAAACATCAAGAATAATATTTTAAGGACATATTAATTTTCACTTGTTTTCTATGAATTATGAAATTATACCAATTTAAAAATAAAATTCCACTTGATACTATTATTTTTTAATAAAAATAACAAAATAGATTAATAAAACCAGTGCCGGCGCTAGGTATTGTGGGACCCAGGACAGTGACGTAATTGTGGGGGGGGGGCAAGTGCCCCCCTGACAATTTTTTGAATGATAAAGGTATAATTTTTTCCCCCAGAAAATCCAACAGTTCGCGTATAGCTAACCTATAAATTACCTTATAACTTAAATAACTTTTCTGAATAACTTCATAGTAGTTCAATCTATCGTTAAATATAGATGTACCTATATGAGAATAGGTAATACTTAATTATTAAATATTTTAATTGTTTTAATTAAATTAATAATAATATATAAATATTATATATATAAAATTAAATATTCTATATGTTATAAATAATGACTATGCTGCAAGGGCTGTAGGCAGTTAACTAATCTTAAATACTGATTATAAATAATAATAGTTTAATTTTGTGTCCTCGTGAAAATGTTCGAAGAAGCGTCCATACCTGTCGTAACATGTTCGTGTAACATCCTTTGATGTTACGTCGAAATACCGACAACTGACATATCGCCGATTTGTTCGATAGAATGTTGTAAGTTCGACCATTTGTTACACACAAATCTTGTTTACGAACACATGTTCGTCGTTTATTTACCTAGTGTGTATGCGGCTTAACAGATGAAAACCTACAACATCAATTACGATGTGCAAACACAAACATTTCTGTTTGATATACAAAACCTTACAGTGACGTATACATAACTTTGGTATGGAGAGGGGATCAGTTGCAAAAAATTATTATGGAAGGAAAATTCCTAAATCTTAGTACCTGCACATTTAAATAATAAATAATAAAAGATATATATATATTGAATGTATCAAAATAATAATTTATAATAAATCTTTACAATATTTTATTGTTTCTTTATAGTTTCCTTACATTTAGTACACTATCTTATACAATTTTAAAAATAACTATGGGGGATCAGACCCCACATCCCCCCTTTCAATGCGTATTTGTATATTCAAGGCGAAATTAAAAACATCATTGTTAAAGATTGTTATTTTTAACATGGATATGTTTTAATGCTAGGGGTTTCCAAAAATTTGTCGCGACACCGAGAATGTTGCTTATGCAGTAATTTAAAATTTTATATTTATAAAATTTGTTTATTCCTTTAAGAAAATATATGGTGAATTTTGAGTGACTAATAAAAAAAATTGTTTATTGCAATATAGTTTTTATACTTATGAAAAATAATTAATCATTAAAAAAATTGAGTTTCTTAATTCTCTGATGGTGTAAAGACAGTCGAGAAGTCTTATAGTGTTAAAGTAATTTTTATCGTAATAATGTGCTTCCTCCTTCCCTTCCTCCCAAAAATTAGGTACATAATCGGCCCTTGCGAAATGAAAACCTATATACGCCATTGCTCCCTTGTATACACCCTTGGAAGCTTAGTGAACGGGTTGAGAAACAAATATTTTACTAAATGGTGAAATAAATAAATTAAAACTATAAAATAGATTATCTATGTTAATAAATTATGAGTCATAGTAAAAGCAATAATAATTTTATTTATTTCAAATAATTAATGCACCAAAACTTAAATTATAATAATAATTAATTTTGTTTAAAATGTTTACTCCAAATTTTTTTTGTATTTTGACAAAATACTAATATAATTTTATATGTGGTCCGTGGGATTGTAATGTATTTTCGAAGTGGTCCGCAAAATCATTTAGGTTGGCCGCCCCTGATATAGAGATAGGTTTTCTGAAGGGAAAGGGCATCCAGGTGAAAGTAGGCTGATATTATTAAAGTAGGTTAGGTTAGTTGCATGTTATGGTTTGATCTAGGAGAAAAAGGTGAGTGGGAAGTTTTGGAAGAAATTAATAGAGCGACACCAGTATGTGCAGAGTTGTCGAGGTGATTTGCTTGGAGACAGTCGTAACCATATATTTTAAATTTTAAGTTGGTGGTGAGATGCATTTCAGAAAAGAGAGCTATGTTTACATTTTTTTCTTTTAGGGCAATTTGAAGAATATTTGTATTATTGGAGATTCTGTTAGCATCCCATAGAAGAATGGTTAAAAAGGACAATTTATTTACGACCATTAGTATTTATGAGCTTATCGGTGACTGGTGTGATTAGTTGATATTAATGAATTGATTAATAATTTGAATTAATTTATAAAAGAGGTAAGTTGATTTATTGCTTGGGGCAATTTGAATGAAGAGGGTTTTGTTCTGCGGGTTATTCGTGTGCTCGGCATTGATTTGTGAGAGGGAGAAAATTCCGCCTGGTTTGGTTTTTGGTGGTTTGGCTGTCTGCGAGTGATAATTTGTGAATCATTGTCAGGGAAGGCTGTAGGAGAGAAAAGATTCGCGGAGATTTAAATATTTGTTTTTTTTTCTAAGTGAAGAAGTGGCGTTATGGAGATATTATGCGTTTGGTTGTCTCAGGTGGGACTTTTTGCCAGTCGTTTTCATTTTCTGAGAAATCTCTGAGGGGGAGTTTGCTCCCCATTGATTTAATAATAATTTTGGTATTATTAACGGTGGTAACGTTTTATTTGCTGTATATTTATTTTTATAATTTGAACTCGTGGATTTATGATTATTAGAATTCAAAATGATGTAAGATTAGGTGACAATGTAGATAAAGAAATTAATAATAATAATGGGCTTTGGAGAATAAAGTAATTTATACATTACCAGTTATTAGAAATCCCACGACGTGCACTGGACACCGCACCGTGTACTAATGACTTGCTATCGAGAGCTGATAAAAGCGAAGTGATTTAAGATTAATATACGTGTCTCTACACCAGCGGTTCCCAACCTTTTCAAGACTATTACCGACTGGAACCCAATAGATCACGATCGATCTTTTTTGTAACCCAATTGAGCACGGTTGCAATCAAACAATAGGAACCAAAAAAGAACCCAAAAACCACATGATTGAGCACGAAAATGGGTACGACGTTGCTCCCTTGTACCGTAGAATATTATTCGGTGCACCACATAACTGTGCATTCAAGATTTTTTTATAATTATTATGTAATTCAATTTTAGATTTGTAATAATTATTTCATAATATAAAATTTTTATGACTCAAGTTTCCTAAAAGAAATAGGTAACTCTCCAATAGAAAAACGACAAGACACCTTTTTTTTCACATTTTTTATATTGTTGGTGTATAGAGCTCGGTGCGTCCATATTATTATTACAAAATAAAATAAATTTGAGTATAATTATTTATAATTAAAAATCTTTTATTGGATTTTAATCACATGTTATAATTACATTTTTTTTTTTTGCTAAAAATAGCACTCGTACACTTGTCATGAAAAAGGTAAAAATTTGAATTTTTTCCCCTAAATACTTATTTCCAATTTTCAATAAGTATTTTAGTAGATTGTCAGCATTTTTAAATTCAAAGTACTCACGATAGCCTTTTTTTTTTTTTTTTTATTTAGCTGCTGATTTAGAACCATTTTAGCTCGACAATTACTAAACTAAGGATTTACAACTTATAAATACTTATAAATAATACTTATAAATACAACTTATAAATATATAATAAATATATATATCATTTAAACACGATAGCCTTTATAGCGGTATTTTTAATGCACGGTAAAGTCAAGGTGCACGCGACAGTTTTCGAAATATCGCGTCATAATTTTACCACGCGATACTCGTGTGTTGTGCTCTATATTTATTTTAATGTAATTTAACAAAACGCGCAGTAAAATTACGGCGCGGTAAAATAACGCTAGTGTGTTACCAGCCTAATAGTTTTCAATTTGATAACGTTGTACACAATATTTTTTTTTTTACCGTGCTCATGGGGTCGTCAAAAAGGTCGGCCGATAACGACCGTGCTCGAACGGGTATCACCGCTATTACCCGCAAACCAGGTAAGATAATTGCACAGACTATATGAATTATATCATTTTATATACATTATATATTATATTCATATAATCTGTGATAATATTAAATACCCCTACCCGCTAAAAAAGCACGTGTGCCTGACCTAACATAAAACCCGCTTTATCGGATTATCGGTTATCGCAACCGAATTAGATTGATTTATAGAACCGCAATGTTATATATATATATATTATCTAAAGAAATATTTTATTTTTTATTTGTACCAATGTGAAAATGGTTCGTTTCGCAGAAGATAATCGAGAGTATACTGTACAAATCACCAGTGTGTTGGTGACTTGCAGCCAGATCCCTAAATTAAGTACGAGTTGCGGCAACATTTTATTTATCACTTCATATCAGCCTATCAGCTGTTACCCAGAAAACGCCACTAGAAAGTTGGCTGAGTCATCTCCCAAAATTTTTTATTTTTTTATTTTTTATTATTATTTATGTAAAAATGGCAAAATATATGGTAATTTGTGGTAAAATTAATTTTTTTAGATTATTGGTTGGGCAAAAACTTAAAACTTAATCATTTAACGAAAACAAACTGCTCTATTTCTTTTTGTGCTATCTTTGTCATCTGTTGTCTTATAAATTCTTCTTTTTTACATACTTTCTTTGTTTTTATTCCATTGCTTCTACATTTGATATATGTTTCTGATTGAATTTCTACTAACACATCTATAAAATTATAGATGTTAGGATGATTAGAAAAGAACGATGAATTTAGGTGTGAATGAAAACTTTCACAGCCGTTAGTGGTTCGGTTATAGCTAGTAGAGAACTATGCCCAAATATTTGGGTGAAACATGGCGTCCGAGGATTTAAAGTTTTTGAAAACATAGTTGGTAAATTATACAATCCCATCATCTTTAGCGGGCAGTATTCATTTGAACTTTCGTTTTATTTAATTTATAAACAACAATTACATCATACTTGGCTGTAAATAGTGTAAGGTAATATCCATTAATAGTTATGTCTCAGCTAGTGATACAGTCCTTAATAAGTATACGGGTACACATCTGAATTACTGTAAAAAAATATATGTACAATATTGTGAACGTTACCAAATGGTTTAATAATAGATCGTGTATATGGTAAACGGTATCTGTACAAGTCACGATTAAAGTTAGTAATATCTATAGCCGTGGTATAAGTAAACCACGGACTTTTAAATATATTTTTTTTTGACAGTGTATTAAACAAATTACGTTTATTTTTTTTTACTCATTCGATATCAAATGTAATAAATATTAACATGATTAGGTTAGTTAGCTTAGTCAGATTAGTTAGCTAACCTAACTTGCAGGGCTGGACTGGGTCAAAAACTTCTACCGGAAAAATAAAACGACCCACTTAAATTTACCAAAGGTTTAAAAACAACTTTAAAAAAACATATTTTCATATAAAATGATTGTATATTATTTGAACACTTAATATTATTATTAAAAATTAAAACCATTTATTTAATTTTTGACAGTTTCTAAAGCAACCGCATTAGAAAATGCTTCTATATCTGTAAACATAATGATCCTACACCGAAAAACCTAAAAAAAAAAATTTCCAACGAGTATAAGTGCCCCCATTTAAACAAGCGGCCCACCAGGAAACTCCCGATAACCCGCCTGCTCAGTCCGATCTTAAATATTACCCAATATAAGTATTATTTAATGGGTAATATTAATACGTCTTATTCATCTCCAAAAAACCGCCACTGCATAGACAATGTCTATGTCTATTAGACATGTGTACGAGGAGTGACAGGTGTGTCTGGGCACGCCCCGAAATATTGTAAATTGAGTTCTAAAATGTAGTAGTAATTATTAAAGTTTTATTAATGTTTATTAAAGTATTAAAGTCTAAGAGTAAGGAGCCCGTATTGAACTGATGTTGCTCAAATTAAATGTAATTATGTAATTCTAAAATATTTGGTAAAAACAAATGCCCTTTTATAATAGAAAAAATAAAACTAAATTTTTTAAATTTTCGTGAAAAATCTTATTGTTAGGGTTCAGAATTTAATGCTCTTAAAAAATATTAAATATGCATGCACTTATGCATTTAAAAAAGTACAAATATGCTTTAAAACAATGCACTTAATAAATACATTTTACTAAATATACTCGTACCTAACAACAGTACAAATGTTATTAGTATAGGCGTGTCCAGACCTCCGTGAGTCACTGGCTGGGGAGGCCAGTTATAAAATTTTTATTTACTACAGAGATCTATACCTAATCTATATCTATATTTGTGACTTATTTTTAATGTATGGAAATTATATAGCACCTGGAATTTTTTCATCTCACCAAATTAAAGATTTTCTTGATCTTAAAATTGGTTCCTTATGCTATTACAACTATGAACTAATAAATAAGGCTTATTAACTAATGTGCTACATACTTATTTTTTATAAATATTTTATCAAATATATATCAATCTTTTCTACACATATGATTACAGTTATTATACAATAAACAGTTTTTTATCAGTTTGGTTAAAGAAGTAATTTATTAAAATATTACAAATAACAAAATGTAATAAGCTTAAGATTTAAATTTACCTTCCTAAAATTACTAAAGAATTACCTAAAGTTACTGTTTCAGCCACGGATATAGATACTATATATATATATATATATATATATATATATATATTTTATTATTGCTAACATTTTTAAATATTACTATTAATTCATCAGTAATTATAAAATATGCGTTTAAAATTGCTAAACCACTAAATATACAAAAATGTGCACTATAAACTTTTAATATGTTTTTCGTAGTGTGATGAAAATAATTTCAAGCTTACTTGGCAATAAATTGAATAGCCCAATAAAAACATGTAAATGTAACATCTTCCGAGCCTTACTTCTTATGATAATATAATGGCTAAAATTTACTATAAAAGTACAAATCATAAATAATTGAAGCTATCTGAGAAAAATATATGAAATTCGAGGAAAAAATATTAATTTGGACTTACCACAATATTAAATAAAAAGTTATATTTATTTAAGAATTTATACATTATAATGTATTAAATATACCTACACGTTATGTTAAGATAGGGCTCAAAAGTAATGTAGGCACTCTTAGATACAGGTCTGCGCACGCCTATAAGTTCTATGCATACATAGATTAGGAAAATATTATAAAATTAAATAGTCCAGATAATTAGGTAGTTGATGTATTACCAGAGATTTTAAACATTACCGAGTAAAACACAAAATGTAGCAAATATCAACGTTATTATAATGTAAGAAATGTATTAAATAACTACCATGGTTAGTAATTAGTATTTACTGCTATAATGCCCAGTAACCAGTGCTGTGCCTAATAGGATTTCAAATACAATTTAGGGTCTAGGATCAAATATATCAGTAAGAAATTTAATTTTTAATTTAACTATAAATAGTAATTAATACATATTATGTAATATAATATATTATTATATATTTTTGTGTAAACATGTACTATACATATTAGAATTATTATTTGCCATTTATGTCTGATGACTGATAGTTTAAACTTCGGTAGACGTAAACCGTTGGTTGATTATATCACACGGTCGAATAAAATATGGAAATTCCCAAATTGTTTATAATACAATTTTCGTTCGTGATAAAGTTATATTTATTTGTTTCGTTAGTATTATTAACTATATTAAAACAAAACTTGACGACGGCAGTGGCCAGTAAGTGGTCTTAACAGCCAATATTAATCATATATTTTTAAACACGTTTCATACTAATAAATTATGTTATGTTAAATTAAATTTTATAACTCTCATAGTAGTATTTAAAGAATTAAAAAATATTATTTTTTCATTGCATTATTGTATTGTTGACTACTGAAATGTCTCATTTTAACTGTGCAAAAGTAAGTGTATAAATCTTAAAACTACATACAACTGATTTATATCTCATCTAAACCATAATTTAGTTTTACTAATATATAGTAAGTATTGTAGTACGAATATTATAATTAAGTATTAACTGTAAACAGAAGTAATTGTACTTAAATTAAGTATAATAATTTTCTAATCATCTTAATTATGTTATTATTTCTTATTTGCACTTGTGTTTTTATTTATTCGATTAAAAGTTTTCAACCTCCAAATTAGTGGATTAGTCATTAGATCAAATTTCATATAGATTTATAAGGCAACAATATAATATCACTTAATTACCATAGCCCAGTGGTTCCCAACCCATGGGCCGTGGGCCCCGAGCAGCATGATACTGGGCCGTGAACCATATAATATTCATATTACTAATCTATATATTTAAAATATTAAATATCAGAAAGTAAATAAGATTTGCCAATTGGATTTTCATGTGATCAGAATCTGCAATAATTTTTTTTTTAAAATCACACCATTAGTGCCATTTTGGATAAATTTTCGGTAAGACTATCCAGCAATCTGTAAAATTGCTTTTAGAAATTCGATAGGCTATTCTGTGTGAACGAGCTTTTTCTACTTAAATTTTTTTTTTTTAAATAAATATTGGAATAAACTAAATGTTGAGAGTGATTTAAGGCTAAAACCATTCAGTTTTTATCCAGATAAACAATGGACAACCAATTTCAAAAATCACATTAAATTGTTTAACTCATGAACAATCAGGTTCACTAAAGTTTTTTTCTTGATTAACAATTAATTTTTAATTATTTTTTTTAATAACTGGCATATATATAAATTATAATATCTGTGTATATATATATTTAAACTTAGTGGGCTTCATAGATTTTTTTACAAAATTGGTGGTTAGCACTACGAAAAAGGTAGGGAATTGCTACCATAGACATTTAACTAATTTTTTTTAATTTATACGTTTTTAATATAGGTATTTTAATAAATTGTAGTAATTGATTATTAATATTTTTAATTAAAAAACAGTTTTAATTGTGAAGTATTTGGCTTTAGTTGTTATTAGTTTAAATAATAAAAAAATGTTAAATTTTCGAAGAAAAGAAGGAAATTGATTATATTATGAGAATGCAAAAGAAATTATATGGGTGTGATTTTAATTATTAATTAAAGTGTTTGGCAATTGTTTAGAAGAGCTGTATGTGATTCTAATTATAGGAAACATTTTATAGGGAATTAAGGAGAGTTATAATAATAAAAAATCAGAATAGATCATAAATTGATTTTTGCCAATTGTAAACAAATAAAGAATTTTTTTTCTTGAGAAAAGAACTCTTGTTTTTTATATAAAGCTAATATTTAATTAATTTACAGTGCTAATTCTAAATATTCTAAAAATCCAACATAACACTTAAAATATTAAGTATACAGACATTTCCAAATTATTAATAGCTTTTACTAATATATAATTCCAAATTACTTTTTTGTTATTAATTTTGATTCTTCTTTATTGAATTTTTTTTGATTATAATTATTGTTTTGCTTAGTTTTCTACAATATCTTAGGTTATATATTTGATGATGTATCGACATATTGTACTTTTAGATATTAAATGGTTTAAAATGAAATAGACTATGAATATGTATCAAGTCTCAAATAAAAACTAATAATTTTATCAAATATTATAAACAACATAAATTTATTTCTATTGATTAAATTACGTTCCTATTTTCAATCTTAAATATTTATATACACATGTAATATTGGATGTATTTGCACCGTCTGTTAATGTAAATATGTATTTTTAACATATTAAAGCAGCAACATTGAAATACTAATTATAAAGCTTTTATTATGTTTTCAATAAAAATATTCTTATGTAGATATTATTAAAACCATGTGTAATATTAAACATTTTTTGAATTAAAAAAGTATTTTGTACATTTTACGTTCCTAGAAATATGGGTTTCTGTTGAGTCTGAGTATTATTTTACTTTTTATACATTTATTATACTATTATTTATTTAATTAAAATACATTTAATTTTTACACTTAAAGTCATGTCACTAGGTGAAAATTCTTTGTTATTCTGTTTTATTAGGATATTTGTAGGTATCTAAATGTATTAATTTTTCCCGTATGATATATAATTATTATTTGTATTTTATTAAATTAAAGTGTAATACTATTTATAAATTTTGTTATAACAGTTTAACTTAAACAACTATTATTGATGTTATGTACACTACCTACTATAAATTAAAATTTTAGTAAAAAAAAAAAAATTATTTTTGTAATTTAGTAGGTGATTTATTGATGTATATAATTTCGATATCAAATCAATACCTGTTAGTTGTCTTTTACACTAATATATAAAATAAAAATTTTAAACTCGTGTTAAAATTTGCCAAGAAATTTTAAATGAACTACAAGTATTTTGTTAAATGTTTGTATTTAATTAAAAAGAAAAAGAAAAACACTTTTTGTGACATGAATTTTATTTTTCACTCTTTAAATTTTTTATTAAAAATGATTGTTTGATAGTTTAAAAATAACATATTATATAATACTATGGTAGAAGTTACATTTAAATTTGTATATCAAGTTGATATATAATAATATTATTATAATATAATATTGGTTCTTATTATTCTAGTTATAAAATTATTTTGTCAAAAATAAAGTCAAAGATAATATTAGTGTTGCTCATTGTTGTATAGTTTTAGACCTGAACAAAATTATAATATATATACGATATAAACATGTTATTTATTTTTTTATTATTTTTTTTTAGGTAAATATGCTAAATATGACTGTATTCAAATCTGAATGTTTTGAAATGGCATTATCAAACAGCAAGACTAAACACAAACATTTGAAACTTACTCAAAAACGTTTTAATGAAAAAAAATCACCAGTATTAGATTCTATGTTTCAAATTAGTTACAATAAAGATATTTGCACTACAAGTACTGTAAATAATTTTATGTCTTTATATAATAAAGTGAGTAAATTACAAAAAGATTATACGCCTTTGCACTTAGCTATCGAAATGGGTAATTTTCATTTAATACAATTTTTATTAAAACTTCCTACTATAAATGTCAATGCTTTTACAAGTACTGGTTTCACAGGATTGCATATGGCCATTAAAGCAGACAATTTAAGCATTGTTAAATATTTATGTGAGTATTCTCACATTGATTTAGAAGCAACATCAAATTGTGTTGGTACACCATTGATTTATGCCACATTAATTTCAACTCCAATAGTTTTGAAAACATTGATTGATCATGGTGCTAATGTAAATAAGACTTTTACTGTAGATTGTTTGAATCCATTGATGTTGGCTATTCATCATAATAAAAAAGAACAGAGTTGGATATTGGCTGATAATGGTACTTGTCCTTTACATACAGATGTAAAAAAATGGAATGCCTTACATTATGCTGCTTTATTTAAAGGTTCTGATGAATTACTTAAAAAATTAGTTGAAATAGGTTGTGACAAAAATGGTATTACTTGTGAGGGTATGACACCTTTGCATCATGCAGTTATTTCCGGAAGTACTGATGCTGTTAAATTATTAGTTTCAGTAAACGCAGATATTCATAAAACTGATGAAAATGGTCTTACAGCTTTACATTATGCTGCTTATCAAGGTCATTGGGAAATTGTGAAAATATTATTAGTTGCTGGTTCTAGACCAAACAAAAAAACAAATAGCAAAGTGACACCTTTGCATTTTGCAGCCAAACATGATCGTTATTTAGTGGTAGTGGAACTATTAAAATGCTATGTTGATGTGAATGCTATTACTATACAATGTAATACTCCATTGCATTATGCAGCTTGTAATGGAAATGAAGAAATGGTTGATATTCTATTGAAAAACGGAGCTGATTTAAATATTCCAAACAAAGACAACGATTTACCTATTCATCTTGCTTGTTTACGTGGAGCTATTGATGTTGTTAAATTATTATGTTCAAAAAGTTCAAATGGATCAAATATGGATTGTCGAAATAAGAATAATATGTTGCCACTACACAATGCTATTTTAAGTGCTAATGAAGAGTTAGTAAAGTTTTTATTGAACAAGTATAAATTGAATGTTGATACTGATTTGTATCAAGTGGCATTACGTTCTGGAAACATTCATATAATTAAAATTTTAATTGATAAAACTAATGATTTAGTATTTAAAAATGAGTTATTTTGGTATAAAATCATTAGTTTTTCTGAATCTCTAGAAGTATTTAAGTTAGTTGCTGATCATGTTCAACCACCAACATCAGCCTTATCAGGCTTAGTGGAATATGCAATACATTTAGGGTATTGTGACATTGCTCAATATTTACTAAAATATATTAAAACGTGGAAGGATCTTATTGATGGAGAAGGAAATACAGCATTACACCATGCAATATGTAAAAATGATTTAGAATTAGTTCGTTCGCTTATAGAAAAAGGAGCAAATTTGAAACACATTTGTGATTCAGGTATTACATTATTACAATTTGCGTCAAGGAATGGTAATGCAGAAATTGTGGAGTTGTTGAAGAATTATACTAATTATTATAATTTGAACAAAAAGACTAATATATAAAATTATCCATTCTATAACAAATTTTAACATATTAATTATTTTGACTAAAAACAGTAATATTTTATTTTAAAATTATTAAACTTAAGTTATTTTATATCTACACTATTATTAGACTAGAAGCAAACAACTATTTATCAATAAAACATTTATTTTAATGTGATCTTCTTTAGATTACATAAGAAAATCATATTTATTTGTAGCTAAGCTAGTATGTATGTGGTACAATTGTTGTATTTATTATTTTAAACATTTTGTTTGCTGATTGTCTTATTATAGGGTATTAATTTTTATTAACATTTTTTTAAACATTCTAATAATTGCATCTGTATGAACTATTTTTTAATTAAAAATGTATTCATCATAGTTCTTATTTTATTACTTAACATCTGTATTATTAAAAAAAAATATTTTGTGTTTTTTCTTAACCTTTTTAAGACTTAATGTACTGATTTATTTAATTATTTGTTTTTATTATTTCTAAGGTATTTATGTACGATATTCAAATAAATTATAAAATTTAGGTGTAAAAATTTTTTTCTTCAAACTTGCAGTATTAAATAATATAAATTGTATTCTTTTACTCCTCTTTATAAGAATTAAATACTTATAGTTGGAAATAAAAAAAGTAATATAACTTTATATATTATTTTGTTTTTTCTTAATTTCTATTATTATGATATTTTTTTATAATATATTATTTGCAATATTTATATTTCTTTTATACAAAATAAGTTATTATTGATTAATAATTAATTTATAGTTTATTTGATTATTACTCAATTTAGAAATTTTTATTAATGATAATCATCAATAAACAGTCAAATTTAAAGTATATGCAATTGTAAAAATTATATATTTTTATGAATTACATATGTTCAAAATGTTTCAAAATTAATGAATAAAATACTTTTTCATTAAATGTTTTGTAATATGAAATAGTTTAATAAAATATTATTAAGATTAAACTAGATATAATATATTTACAGTTAAATCAATGTAATATTATTTTATTTAATATATTTTATAATATATATTAAACAGTAGAAAAAAAAAATGCAAAGCACAATGTACAGTATATGCCAAATGTTAAAAATAATTCCTATTGTAGGTAATACTATAAGTATATTTATATTACTTATTATAATACTATAATTAGGAATAATAATAAAATAAATATAAAGGGTATTTCAATAGAAATGCTGGAATTATATCGAGAATGTCATTAAAACCTTATTTGCCAAATTGTTGTGAATTCTTCAGTATTTGAACATTCTGCATAATCGATTTGAAGGCATGATAATATCACGCAACGGCGACATAAGCTGACCTCTGATATTGTGTGTTTTAACGCTTTTAGACATTTTTCTTTGGGGCTATCTTAAATTGCAAATCTATGCAAATAAACCGCAAGCAATTGATGCCCTCAAAGTCAACATAACAATCGCCATCCAGCAAATTCAGCCGGATTTATGCCATAAAGTCATAAAAATTGGACCCCCGAATACGTGATACCAAGCAAAGCCGTGGAGGAAATTTAAACGATGTTATATTCCATAAATAATGTTCTTTAAAATATAAAAAAATTGAGTGGATATCTCACAAACAACTTGTTTTATACACATTTAAAAATCTAACTTCCTATTTGAAATACCATTTATAATGAAAATTAAATAATCGGTATTTCTTAATTATTAATAACAATTTTATATTATTTCTTTTATTCAAATATTGTGTTCATTGATGATATAATATACCAAAAAAATAATTATAATGAATATATGAAAAAATAAAAGTTCAGTCTATTTTTTTTTTCATATTTATTCTCGTTTTTATACCTGATGATCAGGGGCATATTTAGACTTATTTCTAGGGGGGGGGAGGTCGATTCAAATTTTTTTTTAATTCAGGCTTAAAATGTACAAGTAAAATTGTTGGTAATATTTAAATCAGACGAATATTTAATATTTGTGTTTTTTTATTTTTTAATCTAATGCCGGAGCCACTTAGAATCGACTTTAGTGTAGTTCTTTTTTAACACCTGTCTATGTTTAGAAAATTACGCTTGTGTTTTATTTGATTTTTCACTAAGTATGGACCCGAAAAAAAGCCCAATTCAGTATTCACTGTCATGCGTAATTTGATTTCGTTATAAAATGATCCACATTGAAAAAATTTGGAATTTGTATCTCACATATAATCAATTCCGTAAATACGGATTCAGGTGAGGGCGATCGCCCCTTTGTCACCTCCTAAAATACGCTCATGCTGATGATAAACTTTTAATTCAAAACCAGTGGTACTTTACAAACATGTTAATAATATAAAATCGTATATTAATACTCCAGGCTTATTTTTTATTTATTTATATTTATAAATTATTATTCATACGTTAATGGAACCATGAGATTGTATGCATAGGCGCAATTTGGGGGGGGGGCTTGGATGTGCTTAGCATCACAAAAATGTTTTCATGTTAATTTACATACTAATTACTCATTATGTATAAAAAAAAACAATTTTTATTGTATAAATATATAAATTTATTATTTAACACGTTGATGGACAGTTGATTTAATTATTTTTCAAAAACACCACCCTTGAAACGTCACTTTTCATTACTGCTATAGCAGTAATATTTTTAGTACTGCTATAGCAGTACTGACCCCCGACATCACATTTTTGATTACAAAATTACTGCTATACCAGTATTACATTTTATTGGTTAATTATTTTATAATTATTATGTTGAAAGCTACGATTTATTTTAAGGAATGCATAAAAAGATGTTATTTTTATTTAATGAAATGAAACAAAATGCAATATAAAAACTTTATTATATTATTGAAAAATTATACTTATACTATACTTAGATCATTATTTTAAACTTATTTTTTACTAATTAATTAATTTTAACTTTATATTCATCCTTCTGGTTGAGCAGCATGGTAATCTTTAAAACATAGTGGACACAGAGGTACTTTACATTTTTGACATAGAATGGAAGTTTGTTTTCTGGTTTTGTGTTTATAACACTGTACACAATTTTTAAATTATTTTTGTCTTTTATAATTTGGTGGTAACGGTATGGGTTCTTCTAAATGACAATCATACTTCAATGGCGATCGTGTACGTCAGACAGAATCTGAAAACTTTAAAATCAAAATGCAAATAAATAAAAAAATTTAATTAATTTTAATTCGATATCAATGTTCAACCAGTATTATGCTTCAGAAAGCGATTTGATACGTCATATAAATCAACTAAATGTTCTTCTATAAATGCAAACAACTAACAAACTAAATCACCAATAGTTACAAATATGCAAAATATAATTTTATATCGATTAATAACGACTAATAATGCAATGTTTTTAAGTCTGTATTATCAAACGATAAACGATTGAAAAATAAAATGTTCATATAAAAATCAAAAATGTATTTAAATATTAAGAATGCATGTTCTATATAGAGCTCTTAATACACGTGAATTCACGTGTCACGTGTCACATGTAAAATCCAAAATAAGAACGTATAACCTTAATACTGTACTAATAATATTTTATTAAAAATTCAAGTGCATAATATAAAATTACTAATTTTCATCATTATAAAAATGGATATGTATTTGGATAAACATGTATTTCACGTTACACGTGAATTCCGTGACACGTGTAATAAAAGTTCTATTCATATATATGTTTGTATAATTTTAGTCTTGTATGTATATCGTGTAATGATTAAGTTAGAGCTCTTGCACATATATTTATACGAAAATGCGTTTTTTAGATCAAGAAGTAAAACTAACAGTCGGAAATGTTGATACGCATACAAGTACTCAATCATCGAGGCATGGAGTACTATTACCGAATACCATACGTGCGTTAATCGTTGGTCCTTCTGGATGTGGTAAGACTAATTTGGTATATACTTTATTGACTGATGTCAACGGTATAAGATTTCATAATGTATAACATTTATTCGAAATCATTGGATCAACCTAAATATAAAATTTTGTGCGATATTTTAAAAGATATAGATGGTATTCAATTATTCACGTTTTACGAAAACGATGAGGTTATTACACCTGAAAAAGCTTTACCAAATTCAGTATTTATCTTTGATGATATTATTTGCGAAAGTCAAACTATCGTACGATCATATTTTTCACGTGGTCGACATAATAAAATCGATGTATGCTATACTTAGCACAATCTTACGCCCGTGTACCGAAACAACTTATACGCGATTACAGTAATTTTATAATATTATTCAAACAAGACGAGACTAATTTAAAACATGTGTACATGGAACACTGTTCGGGTGATATGAAGTATTCAGATTTCAAGGATTTTTGTACAACTTGTTGGGGAAAAGGACGATTTGATTTTATCGTTATAAGTAAGGACTGCGAACGTAATAACGGGCGGTATAGAAATGGGTTCGACACATTTGTTGTTATATAAAGCGATGTAACATACATATTGAAACAGTCGAAGACATGACTTCCGAAGGCATGCTTATAGTTGAATTAGCTAAAGCAAAAGAAAATATCAGACAAAAATACTCTGCGTTAAAACTCGGAGACGCTGAAGCTACAACAATTGTATCAAGAACGTTAAAACCTATAATTGACCCTCTAGAAAATATATCAACTATACAGTTAACAAACCAACAAGTTTCAACCGAGCTAAAATATGAGGATGTAGAATTTTTAGAAAATCCAGACATTGAGAACTGGTTTCATTTTCAAGCTAAAGATAAAACATATGGTCCGAAAAAACTGCCAAATGGTATCATTCAACTAGGTAATAAAATAATAAAATTCATTGGAAATACATTAGTTATTGATGGGGTGACACATATTCTTACACCAGGACTTGTGAGTTTATTGTTTTCAAAATATCCATATCATTATACACAGCAAGAATAAGAAAAATATAAATCGATATTAATACAAACTTCAGCGCATTTAACCTTAGATAGTGCAAAGATTAAAAGTGGTGGGGATAAATATAAAAACATTATTATCAAATTGTTTTCATCTGGCAATGGACTGGCTATGAAGTTATAAAAACATAATTTAGTATATTGGAACGATCCTAACGAGATTGTCGATCGATTGCGATTACTCTTAACATCTCAAGCTGTTGATTATACAGGCGTTTCCAACGAAATAATATCTATTTACGAGGAATTATACGAAGCCGGAATAATAAAACGTATTCCAAATGTCTAAACGGGATATCGCCATAGAATTACACAAACCTGCTAGAAAAAATTACACAAGGCGTAGAGTTAATGTTTATGACAAAAACGATCTTTGGCAAGCCGACTTGGTCGAAATGATACCATATTTAAAGCAAAACAAGGGATACAAGTATATTCTATGCGTTATAGACTGTTTTACAAAATTTGCATGGGCAATAGCATTAAAATCTATAACTGCCAAAGAAGTTCCCAGTGCAATGTCGAAAATACTGCTTAAACGCGCACCAAAATTATTACAGCTCGATAACGGTAAAGAATTTTATAATTCTACATTCGACGCATTGATGAAGAAGTATAACATACACAAGTATTCAACTTTTAGCATCACGAAAGCATGCATTGTTGAACGTTTTAACCACACATTGAAAGAAAAAATGTTTAGAGAATTTACGGCGCAGGGCTCGCACAAGTGGTTTTCTATTTTACCGAAACTGATTAACGAGTACAATAACTCAAAACACAGAACTATAGGCATGACACCAGTGCAAGCTGATGCAGATCCAATGACCGTTCGTGTAAGCACGTATAAAGGGTTATTTACGAAAGGTTATTTACCCAGCTGGTCTACAGAAATATTTAAAATTGTGAAAAATGAAACTTTACCTATTACTTATCAACTACAAGATTATATGGGAAGACCTATCGCCGGTTGCTTTTATTCAGAAGAATTATTGAAAACAAATTATCCGAATGACTACTTAGTAGAGAAAATTATCCGTAGGAAAGGGGACAAAATTTTTGTTAAATAACTTGGGTTTGATAATACGCATAATAGTTGAATAAATACGATTGATGTTAAAAAATAGTATCACTCTAACTACAGACATGAATGTGTTCGGAACCTCTCAGGCTAGCGAAACAAATAAATTTATAATAAATCTCGAAAAGACGATAAAATCATTTTCGTCTAAATTGGATAAAATCGAATATTTACTCGAAGAAAATCATAAATCCCTTCGAGTTCAAGAAGAACAAGTAGATGTGATACAATTGACATGGGTACAATTAGCTGAGCATATGACAAGAGGTGAAGTGTCATTACAATTAATCAAAGAAAGTACAGAAGGGCTAAAAACAAAATACCAGCTATACTTAGTCAACTCAATACTATTGAAACTTATTATAAAGACAAACCATAATGCCTTGAGCCATCTTGGACATGCAATGAGTACTTGGTTTAAACAATAAATATATGATTAAAGAAATGTCTGTGGTAGACACAGAAACTTGGGCGACTCAACATTGGATTTTTAAACATTCAAAATCTATGCAGGATAATAAAAGTCGTAAAACCAACAAGTGGCTGGAACGTAATTATCATCAACTATCAATAGAATACGGTGACATCAAGTATGAAGAAGTCGGAAGAATATTGAATTCATTAAAGTTCACCTGCATTTACGTCAAAGGTGAACAAAAAAAACAAGTTCTCGTGGAGTATATACCTCGCGTGGCACTCATCAACATTGAAGCTTGGGCTGTCCTCGTTTGGATCAAATATGTGATGACGAAACTTTACCTTGTTGTATTTTTCATATGGAATTTAATCCTAAACAATGTACATTTTATAAAGTATTTGCTATAAGGAAATGGTTTATAAATAATTCTTAAAAATGTAATTGTATTTAATAAACTTAATAATATTTTAACATTGGTTTTTTTTTCACGCTAACTTAGGTATCCTAAAATTGTCAATACATGGTTATAGGTTGCAAGTGATATTATTTATATACATAGAATTGATTACATGAATATACACAAATATATTAAAATTAACTAAATTTTATTACATTTCCATTACATGAATATATACAAAGTGTTTTTACAAATCTTAATATTCAGTATCAGCCATCATATCAGCCAACTCTTCGTCCCTATAAAATTATAAATATTATAAGTATAATAATTTAAAATTATAATAATTTCAAAACTTACTCTATTCGATAGTGGCCGTGAGCTAAGGTGTGGATTTTATCTTCTAGTATAACTCTCTTATCATCAAAGTTATTCAGTGTTAATTTATTTATTCTGATTGTCATTAGCTTGTGTTTAAACGATCGTATGGTCTCTACATTCTCTCTACTGACATCCTTCTCATCCACACCGAACAAACACTTTTTATGATCGTTGAATGTCATGTGGTTATCAACGATATGCTTCCTGATTCCCTTCGCTTTGATTTTTTCCTTTCTGGACAAAATATAAGAGTATAATTTAGCTCTCAACGCGCAGAAATCAGTCATTATGTCACCCTCGGTCTCGTCGGAAAAAAGACCGGGAATTTTTTTACGATCGTTTATATAGCACGGATGATCCTTTGGCAAGTCAGACGTATCCATTCGATCTAGCAAATTAGGGTTGATGGTCAAGTCTCCGTAAAAATCTTTCGTATTGATGTGATACACAAGAGAATCTAAAATAATAATAATATGTATTAATTAGTATTTTTATACTCACATATTGATTTTTATATGTATATTTATTTACCTGTATCAGTGAACATAAGCTTAATATTATCTCCATAGTGTCTTTTCATTACGTTATAGTGGTAGTCATACATTAATGTTTTGCTGATGTCTAATACTGAAAAACCTATAGAAATGAAAAAATAAAACTATGTAAAATAAAAGTGTGCTAAGACAAAATTTGATGTTTACCGATATAGATAGGTTTGTTGAATTTAATAATCTTATTTTCCAATGTTACAGCGTTCAAATTTTCGGTATACGTTGTAGAATGTTTAAAGGTGCTCTTATAAGTTTTTGTAAACGTTTGTCATTGGATACCAATTTCATTTGTATTCTTTTTCTCACGCTCTCCATTGTTTTCCCTACACGAATAGATAAATGTTTAAAGTTTATAAAGGTTTATCAATATATTAACATACCAAATACAGCGTTATTCATGAGTTTGAAAAAATATCTTTCAAAGTCATTCGTAGCGTTCTTCCTCATCGCAGTATTTAAATTAATATAATCGGCTAACCAAGGAGATTAATCGAATTGCACGACTCTATATACCTATAATATATTTATGTTATAAATGTTAAATAAATTAAAAAAATATATACATTTACTTTTTCTACTATCAACCCGTTTGCTATAGCCTGCTGAAGATTACGATAGTGTATTATATAATTGTTTTTCCTCTCGAATGTCGCCATTAGTTTCTTTACCTTCGAGCCCATAGGTATACCGTTTTGAGGGAGAAATGGTAAGTCATTATGCTTATCATGTAGGTGTTCAGGATAAGACACATCTACCTCGTATATTCGTCCTATGGGCGAAGTCTCATTCAAATCGTTGAGCCCATCCAACGTCGGCTTAACCCATTTAAACTTACCATAGGGCATGTACTGTGACATCGCCCAACCGTACAGATTGTTACCTAAAAATAATTACAGAGCATATTATAATATTTTTGAGAAAAATAAATAGATGTATACTTACAACCCTGATAATCCAGCCACGAATGTGACTTCATATCATCATAATCGGGTACCTTCTCATTGTTAACTTTAGCATAACGCATGCTAGTCTGCACCAGCCCACCTCGTATACCTATAAAAAATTTAATTCGATAATTTGTTTATTTAATAATAATAAAATAATTTCTAATACTAACCATTTTCAAACATCAACAACATATTATAATCTGACAGCAGTTCCAGCTTCATTGAGGTGTATTTAAGCATACAGTCAAATGAAAACCTTGGAGCGGTGTAATAGTATGCAGGATCTAAGTTGTAAGCCTTCATACACACATCGCGGAAATTTTCGAAAATGTCTGCCAGCAGCAATACATCAATTTTTAAATATAGATCCGAGTATTCGCCAATCGTTTTTCATACAAAATGTCTCCACACTTTCATCGCGTACTCGTACTCTTTATCATCTAGACTCGACTCAGTCAGGATACTGTAGAATTCGGCTTTATCCGGTAACGCATTTTCATCAAGTTTATTCCACGCGTCCATATATTCATAAGGGTAGACACCCTTACGGGTTACAAGGATCATATCATCAGTGGAAAAATGTTTCCCGGTCTCGCAAAATTTAGAAAAGTCAGGAGTTAGCAAATTTTTAGCGAGCTTTGAAAGTTTCGAAGCCATGAATCTATAAGTGTCTATGAATCTGATTGTGAACGTATTTGATACGTATTTGAAAAAGGAAATAAACTTCTCCTCACTGTTTGATAAAACCGTAATATAATGCGTATCATATCCTAATTCTATCACTATAAAATGAGCATCATAATTCGAGAGATTATGTAGGAAATACGGAACAAAAACAGGTGTTTGAAGTTTTTGGTTACACATATTGCATAGAGCTTGACGATATTTTCCGGAAAGGTGTCAGTGGTCGGCCGTTTTTCGATGTTGTGTCTCATGAGGTGGTGTAAATTTTATACAACACAGATTACAGTGAGTTGCAACCTCGTGATCCACTCTATTACGTGCGCTCATATTTATCTTTACGCTTGTTTTTAACAATTTCTCTATCTTTAAAGATATTTCAGTCACCATCTCCACGAAACGTTTCGCTACATCACCACGTTCCTCACTACCACGATAAATAATCATTTTAGTCGGTATATCATATTCCTTAAGCAGACTTAATGGAACGTCATTGGACGGCTTGACGAAAAGCCCGAAACTCATAGGCTCGTGTTTGTGAGTAATTTGTGTGTTTTTCCCCTTCTTCTCACCATCAGTCTTCAACAGAAGTGCTTCGAAGTCCACATATATAACGATGGGATGTCGTTGTGTGTTTCTCCACGCATCAAACTTTATAAAATCCCCTTCTGCCGGCATAACTGGTAATATCAGTTTATGTAATCCACATATCCACATGTTCCTCTAACGCAGCCTGTCCACTCAATTGATATTTTCGAGGTATATTGTCAAAACTTGTAAAACATCGCTTACAAAATAATAATTTGCTTTCATATCTAGTTTTTTGTGGCCGAACGAGTCTCGAAAAATTAGATATATATATGTAATGTGTATTATCATTTTCCGTCACTAATAATAGATCAAAGTGATCTCGTTTTTCTTCATCTACAACTCGGAGTGGGAAAACCTCATATGTTGAGAACTTTTTCGGTGGTTGGAAATGCTTTTTAATACCATAAATATTTATGGAGACGAGTGGATTATTGTTTTCAAATATTTTTATATCAGATAATGGAGTTGGAAATGAGATAAGATCGAAAATATATTTCCCCTCGTGTCTGCGATAATTTTCACCAATACGACATTTCGGTTCCTCCGTTACATGCTTAGCTAATATAACCCACTTGAAGCAATATTTATCAGTATTTTGTGGATTGATTGTACCCTTTTTTCTATCGATACTATCTGGTAAGGCTATATAAGATGAAACAGACATTGGTGTATATTTATACACCCCTAATAACAATCCATCTACAGCTTCTAGCGCGAATCCACTTCCTCTCTCCGAATAAGTCTCTTCTTTCGTTAATAATTTTATAAAAGATTCTTCAACAAGTGCTGATATATCCGACTCTCTAAACAACTCGACTGCAGATGTTTTGAATGCACGATTTTCTGAGGAATTTTCCACACACGGGATATTATAAGTGGCCTTTAGTTTTAAATTAAATTTAATGGCGTTTTTCTTAAGAAGTGTTTCCAGTATATGTATTAAATTGGATTTCAATGAGTGTAAAAATATATTATAATTTTGAACATTATCATTATTTTTAGCGTAATACCATACGATTTTACAGTTTGCTGATGTTAAAATTTCTACAAGACCTGGGGATCTAACCAGTTCCATACGCACTTTTTTCACCTTAATAGCTGAAGTAGAATTAGCGTTAGAAATGCGTTTACCATTGACTATAGTCGTATAAGAATCTTTAAAAAAAAAAATATATTATCTCATACTTTATCGATGATATTAACTGTAATATGCATATATTACTAAGAAATAATAATACGCATATTCCTGAGTCAATAAGGAAAAACGTACCAAGAATAACTTTGCACACATAAACTTTAATGAGTGCCACGTGCGAATTACAAATCACAAAAACATCCGCAAACAACACCACATTCGAATAAGACAATAAAGGCCAAGGGTAACCACGGACGAAACATCATTTGAATATGACGATCAAGACCAAGGACAACCACGTGCCGAAAACAACACAATTAAACCAGAATCAAACAGAGTATACAAAGGCTCCGTTTCACCACCAACGGCAGACGTGTCTAGCTATCAGTACAAGCCCTTCTGAGTTTCGTCTTTGATATTGTTAGCGCGCAAATTTATAATTTGTATCTGTATCTGTATCTGTATCTGTAATTGTATTTGTATTTATTAAAAGTGTTTACAAGTGTTTAAATTAATTATTGAATCAATTTATCCTGATCCAACAACATCATTACGATAGGTACCTGTTTTTATTGGGTACCACGTAACATAACATTACACTAATTTATAATCCTATAGTATTAAAATCAAGCTATCATCATATAACAATCTATACATTTTGGAAACTGATTAACTTATACTCTGTTCATGTTATTAAAATATAGCTTGGACTGTATAAAAATATTTAAATTTTAAAAACTAACATTTACATGTTATTAAAACAAATTTATACTCTACAACAATAGAAAAAAAAACCTATATTCTACCTATATCTTTAAGTTAATATTATTTCTATGATATTAAAAATAAAACTAACCTTGTATATTTTCGTTTTCAAATTCCATAAGTACCTCCTTACACACATTATCGTTATCCCGTAGATTGCATACATTTTGAATAGTTTGATACTGGTTTGAAGGTCCTGCCTGCGTGTTTGATACCATGGTTAGTGGAGAAGACTTTATAATACTATTGTGAGGTGGATGATTGCGAGTAATACCTTATAAAAATAAATAATTATTTGTTTTAATTTATAATAAAACAATATAATATACATACCATGGAATTTTTTATATGTCTATTGAGATTTGATTTCTTAACGAATGATTTGGTACATATAGTACATGATAAACGCACACCATTATGTTTATTTTGGTGGACAACCAAATTGTCTTTACGTGTAAAGGTAGACACGCACTGATCGCATTTAAACATTATTAAATGTATAAAGTATACATGAAATACAGGGGAAAAAAAGTATAATAAACACTTTGAAAAAAAAATACTAAGTATATTCTTAATATAATAAACACTTGGAAATATTTAAAGACGGTGTGATACTTGTACGTTAACTAGAGCATAAGACTGGAGATGTATTGACTGGCTAGTGACACTTGTAGGTATAGGTTGTTATCGATTTGTATTAGTACATGCTTAATGTATAATTTAACGAATCAAACACGATCACGCTAATCAATATGCCCATAAGTTAATGGCATTTAAGATTTTTCAGAACATAATCGTTAAAATGCGACATCCTGGCGGCTAAAGACAATTATAATGTTTTATTCACTAATAGGCAATATCTTTAACTAAATGTCTGCGAAACTCTGAAGACCAGTTGGACACATTAAGCAGAGCGTTAAAATAGGAATTAATTATAAATGTGTAAGCATAAGATCACATTTTAATATATTTTTTTTTTAAGCATTGGTCGGCTAATATTCATGGGAACGCTGCGTCGCTGCCGGTGCGGTGGGTAGCGGCGTCTGCAGTAGTGGTACGCGACCGGGTGATGGCGAAAGTGGTGGGGGTGGACCATTCACATATACGATATGCATGGAGGGGAGAAATATACATAGGTTACGTGGTCGATCAGTGGTGCGTAGGGTGTAGGGAGTAGGGAGTAGGTTATACCGTAGGTTAGTAGGTAGTACCGCTATATTTATCCTACTATTATTAAATATAATTTTCAAATTTAAAAATTTTCAAATCATCGAATTTATTTCATAATATCTTATTTGTGTTGTGTGTGAATAAATTGACATTTGGGGGTACTTAAAGCAGTAGTGAAAGGTCAAGGGGTACGTAAATGAAAAAAGGTTGAGAAATGCTGCACTATTTCCATAGGCAGATATTTGGTTGAATTTTTGGAGAGGCTATAATAATTCAATGTAAAATAACCCGCAGGGGCTTCGCCCCTACACCCCCTTCATATACACGAGTAAAACTTATTACTATTAAAAATATAGATATGTTTAAATTGTATTAAAAAAATACTAAATAACGTATATTTAAAAATAATTAATATTTTATTTTAATGACAAATAAACTATTTGTATTAGCAAAGATACTCAAAATATCATTGCTTTTAATATTTTTCAATATATAGTATTGAAAGATTGCTAAACCTATCATAAAACAACAATGTCCTTAACCAAGTTTTTATATTTTTCATTACACTGAAACTTCTTTCGCAAGTAGCCAAACTATGTAATTGGTATTGTTAATGCTATTGTAAATAGTTTTT